>NC_038044.1:36012380-36127339 GCF_002211085.1 Panicum hallii
CTCCAGAATTAAGTTGCATAAGATCATTAACAAATTAATTAAAAAGGACCAAGTGTGTTATAGCACAGCAACCTAGCACAACTAACCAAAATGCAACCCAAAGGATATATATAAAGGATATAAAGAGGCTAGGAAAGTCCTTATAGGCATACAGTATTAAAATGCAGAATGAAATTGTATTTAAAAGTGATAGGATGTTCATGTTATACTTGCCTTCCTCGTACTCTCCCGGCTGCTGCTCGAACTGCTCGGAAGACGGCTGCTCCTGGTACTGCTCCGGTGGCTCGACGTCTATTCATGATCGTAACAACAATACATGGGCCACACATGCACACACATGCAAACAATAGCAAAATATAAAACAGTGCACCAATACAATAGAACAGCACATAAAACTGGCCTAGAACCATTCTACGTGTTACAACGATCGCGTGGATATAAAGAACACTTAAAACGGAGCTAAAACGCGAAAACTACGCTCAAAACAAGATCCGGGGACCTATTTGTAAGAAAAACCTAACTTCCAGGGGCTTCTGCACAAAACCGAGGACTTAAACATAAAAAACCCTAGACTCGGGGGCTAGCGCGAGAAACCCAGACATGGACCGCGGGTTCAAAATTCAGGAAGCTCAGGGGGTCAAACGGGAATAAAAGGACCCGTCTGTAAATATTTTTTTACTAGGGCTGGACGGCGGGTTGATTGCAGGAAAACGCAGGGACTCTTTAGCAAAACTACCGGCGCTGACCGGTACGCGCGGTTCTGGGCCATTGGATCTAATCTCTACGGCTCGGATTTAAACTTAAACGCGAAGGGGTACGCGCGCCTAACAGCCGTTGGATCTGCATCCAACGCTCCTGGCCTATACTTAAACGGATCTAATCTAGACCACCCGTCCCAGATCTGATGGCTCCGATTCATCCCTACCCCGAACCGGTACGCGCGATTTAGATCCCTTGGATCTCGATCTCACGGCTCAGATCTAAGCGTGCGCGATCTAATCCTATCCACCCGTCCGGATCTTACGGCCAGGACTGAAAGGAAGCACCCGGCGGCGGAGGGGGGTCGCCGGAGCTCCTTCCCGCGACGGCGCTACGCCGGCGATGGCCTAACTTGGCCGTCCGGGCACCATTTGAAACGAGGTCAAGCCCTGGAGGACGCTGGCGGCATGTGTAACCCATCCGGGCAATCGTGGTGAAGGATTTGGGCACAACTAGATCAGAACGGTGGCGAGAGCGGCTCGGGCAACGGCGCATCGACGGCGCTCGCGTTCTGGGCGCTACGGGCGGCTAAAGGCTACTGCTGCTGGTGCAAAAGGACCAGAGTGATGGAGCGGAGCTCACCGGAGTAATGTGGGGGCCGGCGGTGCAACGGAGGAAGGACGGCGACGACGACCGGCGGCGGAAAGGTCGGGCTCCCGCGGAGGAAGGCGATGCCGGGGTGGCCGGGCCCTCTGGATGGTGGGAATTGCTCCGGGAGGTTCCTGCGAAGGAGATGGGGAGGTCAGCACGGCTCGGGAACCTTTGGCAGTGAGCAATCGCGGCGGCGGAAGGTCTCACCGTCGGTGGCTTCGGGTCAAATTCCGGCGAGCACAGGAACGGAGGACGCGAGCACGGCTAGGTGGTCTACTCTAGCACCTGGGCGGAGCTCCTGTGGGGTCTGGTCGGGGCTGGAGCGCAGGGGAACGGCGTGCCCGCGGCGGCGGGGCTCTGCCCGAGCGGAGGCAAGGCAGCGGCGCGTCTGGGGTTCGTCGGGGGGCGGCGCTGGTGGTAGGAGATGGGTTCAAGGGTGGCGCAGGGAGATAAGAAGGGCAGGGCCAGGGGTCTCGGGGAGGGTCGTGGCGGGGGAGGGCCGGGGATCTCGGCCGTGCTGCGGCGCGGCCGTTGCGGGGAGGAGTTGCGGGAGGAGGGGGATGACAGGTGGGGCCGCCCTGGCAGTGGGAGGAGGGAGGAGAGGGCGCTCGGGGGGAGCAGAGGGAAAACGGGCCGAGCGGCCGTGCGCAGCCCGTGCGGGGAGGGAAGAGAAGAGGGGAGAGCTGGGCCGCGGGTGAGGAAGAGGAAATGGGCCGGCGTGGCCCATGCGGGAAAAGAGGAGAGAGAGGGCCCGAGAGAAGAGAGAGGAAAGGAAAGTGGGCCGGGCTGAGAGAGGCTTTGGGCTGGTTTCCTTCCCTCTTCTTTTCCTTTCTCTTTTCTAACCTCACACCAAATCAAACAAATCTAATTGAATTCAAAATACCATTTGAATTCAAACCTATAAACTCAACACAATTAAAACAATGCTGCAGCATGAGTGCACAAACAATTTAATCCTATGATAACTTTTATTTTCTTGCGTTATAAATTACTTTAAATGCGAGATAAATTAGAGAAAATCCTGGAAAATTTATTTAAGCCCAAATAAATTCATTAAAATTTGGGGAAAATACATTAGGGTGTTACACCTTCTGAATCTCCCGTTGTATGTGTCGACTTGTTTTGTTCATGGCGGGGTTGCTCTGGTCCTAAATGCTGAAAAACTGAGGCGCTTCTTGTATCTTGCTTCTAAGAATTGCATTCTAGACAATCCTCAAGGGTAGGTAGTCTTTTCATACCGGAATCCTAGCAATATTTGAAGAACGGGCAATGCCAATGATCTCGTGTATCCTCTCGCTTCCTGAGGCGTTTCCAGTGCGTCGCTCATACTCTTCTTCTTCGGTCTCTCGTTGGAGACGCAGTTGATACTGATGCTGGTTTTCTCAGGAGATGAGAAGAAACTGGTCGTTGATTTCTGACATGCCTGACCAGTTCTTCGGTGATGTAGCCTCTTTCTTCTTTTTGGGGCGATCATGGGAATCGGCCTCTTGCCTCATATGCTGACGTGATGCATGCCCTGCCATGTTGATACCGAACGTGAAATCCAGCTGACGACGCGTTGATCGGTCGTACCCTTCCACCATATTTACGTTCAGGAACGGTTGAGTATCAACCTTCATGGCATACTGTCCTAAAATTAATCGGCCTTGTTCAATGGCCGATTGTATCTGTCGCCGGAGTTCCTTGCAGTCATTGGTGCCGTGGGTGAAAGAATTATGCCACTTACAGTATGACCTCCCCTGGAGCTCCTGGGCTGTTGGGATCTTGAAACCTTCAGGAACTTCAGCTGCTTTTCCTTCAAAAGCAAGTCGAATATCTTGTAACACCTAATGTAAATTTCCAAATTTTTAATGAATTATTTTTTGGCTTAAATACAATTTCTAAGGTTTCTCTTGATTTATCTTGCATTTAAATTAAGTTTATACCGCAAGTAATTAAAATTTATTCTAGGAACAACATGTTTGTGCATTCATGCTGGTGCATTTCTTTTGTTTGCTTGAATAGTTGAGGTTGAATTCAAATTCCATTTGAATTCACATGAATTTTAGTTTGGAAATCAGGAAAAGAAATAGAAAAGGGAAAGGAAAGAGAGAGAAGAAGACAGCCCAACAGCAGCCCGGCCTGCTCTCCTTCCCTCTCTCCCTCTTGGGCCTGTTCTTTTCTCCGCGGCCCATTTCCCCTCTCCCCTCTTTCCCCTTCTCCCCCGTGGGCCGCTCGGCCCAGTTCTCCCCCTGCCCCAGCCCGAGCGCGACCCTCCCCCTCCTTCTCTCTGACCTGGTGGCCCACTGGTTAGACTCCTCCCCCCTCACGCCCCTCCTCTGTTATACCCTCCGCCGGTCCGGCCGCCCGTCGCTGGCCGTGCCCCGCTTCGCCGCACCCCTGGGTCCTTCTAGAAGCGCGCCCGTGCTTGGATTGGGACGAGCCGCAACGACCCCGTGAGAAGCGGGAGCTCTGTTGTTCGGCTGACCCGCACGCCGAGGCTGCCAGCCCGCACTCTTCTTATCCGCAGCCGCCCTTGGGCCACCCTAAGCCGCCGCAAAACCCCAGCGCACCTGAGCCCCGGCATTGCCTGTTCGCCGTTCGGATTTGAGCAGCCGCCGACATTGCGCCCCCTGCGCCGCGCAATTCACCCTTGCCGGCGCATCTTCTGGCCCTCTAACCCCAGCACGACCTTCCCCGCCCACGTGCGCCGCTGACCGAAGTACCAGACGCCAGAGCGCACCCCGGTGTCCACCCCACGAGCACCGGTCATTTCCTCGCCGCCGGACCTCGCCGAGGTCATCTCTCCGTCACGTCCCGGCCAATTCCAACCTCGGTGAGCATCACATCCTTCCCCGGAACTTCAGCGCTAGCCGTCTTGGATCGTAGGTCCCCTATGCATGGGAACACTTACGCGCCAGCGACGTCCGCCATGCAGAGCCGCCCCTCGCCGGCACAGGTCACACACCGGACTGTCCGGTTTGAGGAACCGGACTGTCCGGGGGTGCCAGACTGTCCGGTTTGAGGAACCGGACTGTCCGGGGGTGCCGGACTGTCCGGATTGAGGAACCGGACTGTCCGATTCATGTGACACTCAGGTAATTAGTTGGGTTATACCTTAGATTTTAAGCATGTTTGTATGTTCAAAGTTTGGCAAAAATATACTTTATGTAAGCAATGCTATGAAAGAAAGGATGTTTATGTAATTAATATTAATTAAAGGCCCTTTTATGCAAAATGGATGGAGATGAGGGAAAAGTTTAAAAGCATAAGGGTTATTTTGCAAAAATAGTATCTGTGGTCAAATTGTAAAAATATATGTGAAATTACCATAGGATGTATGTGCAAAAGTAATTTTACTTAGGGATTTACATAAAACATGAAATTATTACTAAGTTCATTTTAACTCAAAAACTATTGCTCAATTGTAGATGAACCTTAAAGAGAAGTTGTAGGGTTTGAAAAACCATGCACTTTTGATTTTTGAACCATCTTCATTTGAGCATTGGTTTAAAAGTTACAAGCCCTTTACAGTAAGGCCCCTGTCTTTCTCTGAAATCACAGATTAGTCCTTGAGTCAGTTCATCCCTTCTTCCTCAGGCGCTCTGCCCCCCCCCTGCTCTGCCTCCCCTGCTCTTCTGTCGCCGGCGTAATGCGCCGCCCCGGCTTCACCGCCGGCCACCTCCCGTGTTCCTCCCCTGCCACGCGTTGCCGCCCCACCCCCCTCACCGCTTAAGCCCTCCCCTGCTGGCATTTCGCCTGCGCGCCACGGCGCCTGCAGCACTGCCGCACCGCCGCCGGCGCCCCTCCTGTCGCCGCCGCAAAACCCCGCGGCAAACCTTATCCCCTCCCCTCTCTTCTGCCCTACGGCGCCAGTGAGCCACCACCACCCCGTTCGGCTATAAAAGGACTGCCCAGGGCAACTCGCGCGCGTACAGAACCGCCCCTCCTCCATTGCCGCCGCCGTGAAGCTTGGGTCGCCGTGGAACTCCCTCTTCCGTTCCTCTCCTTCCCAAATTGACCACGCCGTGAGCTTCCCCGTGCCCTACCGAGCCTCCCAGCCAGTCCTCTTCCACCCCCGCCCACCAGAAGTCCTCCGCCGCCGTGCGCCACCGGCCGCCGGCCCTGCCCTCCGCGGGTAGCCCTCCTCCGACCGCCTTGACCCCCTCCGAGACCACCCACAGGTAGCCCTAGGCCCCCTCGTGCTCCTCCTCTCTTTTCCCCTCACCACCGGCGACCTCACCGGCCGGAATTTGGCCGGGCAGGAGCTTCCTCACCGCCGGCCATGGCTCTGGGCTTGATTGCTTGCTGCGTTTTCTTTTCAGGGGGTTAACTGTAAAATGCAGGACTAGTTTGCAAGGAGTATCTGTTATTTCATGTGAGGGTCTATTCTGTCTTGTAAAATTCCTAACAATTCGTAGAAAAATCAAAAAATAGTGAAATCAATTTTTGTTAGAAAATAGATTTCAAACTCTATGATTTTCGTTAATAGAGTTTAGTGTGAAACAAAATATTTTTGCCTTTATTAAACATCTAAGATTAAGGGGTAATACACATGTGACCTTGTCATTTCATGCTCTTTTGTTTATCTTTAAGATTAGCATGAATGTTCTTTAAGTCCTAAGTGACCTTGTGCAATTTCAAACTCCACAGTTAATTTAAACTTAACATCTTTAATTTGAGCTTTCAAATTTAAAATAAACCTAATGTATAACCTATTCTAATTGGAATCTTAGTATTCACTAATGTAATGTTTTATGATGCTAATATATAATCAAGTTTCTATGATCTTTTATTTAAAGTTTTGAAATCAAATTTTAGTTTATTTCAAATTTAACCCAAAGGTTTAATTTATATTACAATAAAATTTTACCATATCTTATAAATGGTGTTTCAAATCTAAACCCTCTTTATTCTATACATGTTTGTGTGCTATTGGATGTGATATAATATTTGAATTTTAAATTTAAAATTCACCTCATTAATGTATTGCATTTCATATAGAATCAACGACACTCGACGACGGGACTACGAATTGGTCTTAGGACAAGACCAAGGCTTTCCAGAAGACCCAGCACAAGTCGTCGAAGGTCTAACTGAAGCTCCGAACCCGAGTTCGGAAATCTCTGACTTTCCTGCCCCTACCCCTGCTCCCGAAGGCAAGCCCCGGACATATTCCACTATTTTATTTACTCTGCAATCTATATCTATCTATATTATATCTTGCATTAGGTCTAGGAATTGTGGTGAAACCCTAGATGCATAAATCCTAGGAATCCAAAGTAATGCTCCCGAGTCCTTATCGGATAGATGCTCCGCTAATAGGACCGGTAGAAGTCGGGTGATTTCCTGTCACTCGCGCGATATAGGAGTTGCATGTTTACATTTCTGCAACCACTATAAGGATGACGGACAGGGTCATGTGTTGTGTCATGACCTGGAAGTTTACCCTGTCTGTTTTGATGAAAAGTTTTAAGGCCGAAATGTTTGGTAGTGGTGGCTAAGTTTTTGAAAGTACTAGCCACATGCCGCGAAATATGGTAAGCGGTAAGCCTAGTAACCAATCGGCCCGGCAAGTGGACATACCTCCCACCACTCGATTTTACGTTATGTATACACGCACCGACGTGCGGGAGTACGTTCTGCAAGGCAGACAGGAATACGGTTTTTGTAGTCGCGCTACAGACGTATGTCCTGTACACATTGGGTGTGCGTACGGTCCTGCAGTCGCTTGTGGTGGACCTGATCCACGACCCAGAATGAAAGGCAAACGGTTGCTTCGGAATGATCATTGGATCTTCCAAGCGTGTGTGTTAGGTTTACCTTGCAAGGTTAAATTCGATTCGAATCGTCCGCCTCTCACGATGCTTGAGACTGCTTATCCCTTCTGCCACATTGAGTAAGAAGTGGAACTAATGATGGATAATCTTGATGGATGATAATCACTACCTTGCTTGCTTAGTGTAGGTGCTAATCTAGAATAAATACTCAACTAGAAAATGAGAGCTAAAACTTGAAAATAGTTCATACTCTTTGTTACTTTTCAGCTGAAAATAAACCCAGAGCCTTTACAATGCCTTCATGAGTCTAGTTATGGGCTAAGTAAACCCAATCCCGGGTAAGCCTTGCTGAGTATTAGAATACTCAGCCTTGCCAATGTTTGTTTCAGGTATAACCTACGAGAACCCCACGGACAACCTTGGGTGGCCAACGTCCGTTCCGTTTGGCTGGTCCGTGGAGTGGGACCCGTCCCCGGCCGGCACTGACCCTCCGGAGTGACACCAGGCCCTGGGCTAAGCTTGGCGTCCGTCTTCGCAACGTGTGTAGTCGCGTAAAACTTTTTCTTCCGCTGTGAGTTTAGACAAGCTGTTATGCTTGTCAGTTGAACATGGTTATGTATAAGTTTACTTATCTTTGAAACTTGGTTGTAATAATGCTGTATGGTTGTAAATTAAAAGTTGATGAGCTATTCTGTGATGTGAACTCGCCTTCGTGCGAGATAAACCTGCTTCGATCCTGCTGAACCGTGGTTGAATCGGGCGGAGACCCGACAGACCAAAGGATTGTTCCGTTTGAAGTGCGTTAAGCCGATTGCAGTTGTACGGCGATCAATAGCGCACTTGAGCCGGAATAATTCGACCGGTTCTGCCACAGCTGGTATCAGAGCTGTAGGTTTATCTTTACATCTAGAATAGCTCTTAAAAGGTGTTTTCTGGATAACAGTTTGCCAACAAATGAGTTTACAAAATACGTTGGATCCGTTAAGGTTGTGCTTAGAACGTAAAGCCCTAAGGGTTTATATGGGAAAGTATCAGGTGGCTAATGGTATCTATATATATGTATAGGTAGATCTGACTTGCAGCACTACTTTCTGTCAAAACTTAAATTTCTGCACAACCCAACCTTACTTCCTGTAACGACATCTACGAACGGAGGTAAGAAGGTAAGGATCCTCAGCCAACTGAGGGAGCTTGGCCTTCCCGTCGGTGATGCGAACCGAACGCTGTTTCTCAAGCAGTGGCCTACTTGAGATGCTGCCAATATACCAACTTAGGTTGATTATATTGGGAGTATATGGTTCGGCGCAGGGTATGGCGATCGCTGTTCATACCCCCGCATATTGCGGTACCCCCGTGAATACGTTGTTTCGATAACGTATGTTAACGTTGTCTGTACGGCGGTAATTGTACAGATGCTGTTTCTATAGTGAACAGTAATGTTTGGGGACGCTTTCATGTCGTGCTGCCATGAAAGGTTCACGAGATATATATATCTGTGTTTTCTTCTGCAGGTACACTAATCACGTTCACGCTATTAGGACGCGTAGGGTTTACCGACTAGTTATATATAGTGAGAGACGTATGGTTATGCCACCGAAATTGACTACGTAAGTCCGAAAATATTCAGCAGTTGTTTTGGTTGTGAGGGCGAGTAGCGCGTGCATACATCTTTTTTCAATGAAAGAATTTTATACATCATAGTTATGCCATTTGTTTTTGGAATGGGGTAATGAAGAGTTAAGGATAGCTTTAAGTTGGGTATCTTATATGAGATCTTAGTTTTCCATCTAATTTCCAGCCTTTGCTGTTATCAAATTGGTTATCTTGATCTGTTTATCTTGTATTCTCCTAACAAGATAACAAGTTTTACCATTTGCATCCTGGTCGCAGATGGCAGCACCTTCCAATGTTTTCTGGGATCCGGAAGGGCATCTCCACACCAATGCCCTTCACTGGGAGGGTTTTCCCCGCTTGCTATGGGAATCTTTGCAGGCTTTCCATTATACAGAACCCCCTCAGTATGACGCTGTTGAACATGTGGAAGACGGAATCCATAGGGCCTATGTGAGGATGAGTATACCTCAGCATCCTTTCCGTTCACGATGGCAGCCTATTGAGATTAGTACGACGGGCTACAGAATTATGGACGCCATTGAAGCAGCAGCCCTAGAAGCCATTTATGCTTTTTGCAGTCAACACCCCGAGGAAGTTGTAGGACAACCTATAGGTTTGTTCGCCACAACAGATCCTAGTGAAGTGGAGCAAGATCTCAGAATAATTCCTGAAAGTCATAGGCTGGAAGGTCCACCAAAAGAAGTGGTGCAAGGAATGAGACGTTATACGAGTATACAATACCACTATCATATGTTGCTACGCCGTGAAATAAGCCATCTGATCACTGCTGCGCGAAGTTTTCACGGAGACGCTGCCAGGTACTTTACCCAGGCCGATCAACTTCAAGCAGTGGTACTTGAGAAGAATGGAATAATCGCTACTCAAAACGAGACCATCCATCATCGTGAAGATCAGATCAACGAGAGTGATCACATAATCACTCAGCGGGATACTGTTATTGAGTTTCTACAGGCACAAGTTCAAGATCTGATCCTTGCAGTGGATGATGCTCAAGCTCAGATTGAAGAATTGCAGCAGCCCCCGATTCCTCCCGTTGCACCTGCAGCACCTGAAGCTGAAGAGGAAGATCCCGAGGAGATCGAAGGAGTCTCCGAACTTGATTCTGAGCATGGGGATCCAGTCGTCAGTCCCCATCATTCCTCCTCTGGAAGCCAGTCATCAGTGGGCAATTTTGATGACTTTTAGTCATAGTGACAGCGTGGTGGATTAGATGTAATAAATGTATAAGATGTAACATAAGTAGTGGGTAGAACATCTAGTTATAAAGCCACTTGTTGTATATGTGGCATGTATTTTTGGGTAAAAGTTTGTAACCTTGGGAGTGTACTGATGTAAGATAGTAGTATATTTATAGTAATCCAAATCCTAAGTTTCGGTTATCTTGCTCAACATCTGTGTACCTGTTATAAGTAGATTGAATGGAGCATATGCATTACATTTCAGCTGGATAAATTGCATATTATCTGAAATTGGAGCAAGATTATGGTTGATAATGGATGTCTCCTTTATTTCAGATGGTTGGAGCTACTCGAGGAACCCCGGAAGGATTCCGGGCAGGACAACCTGGTAGTTCTCAGCAACCACCACCGCCACCTCCGAACTTGGCCGAGGTTATGGCCCGGCAAACCGAGCTTCTAAATCAACTTGTACAAGCTCAGATGGGCCATTTCCAGCAGCAACCTCGAGGCCGAGGAGAACCTCTATCGGCCACTTATCAAGACTTTCTCAGCACCCAACCTCCACTATTCCACAAGGCCGAGGAGCCTTTAGATGCGGATGCCTGGTTGCGGACCATTGAGTCCAAGTTCGCCTTATTGTCCGCTCCATGTTCAGAGGAGAACAAAGTGCTCTTCGCCGCCCAGCAACTTCGAGGCCATGCACGTCTTTGGTGGGACCAGTTTCATGCAATGCAACCCGCCGAACACGTGGTCAATTGGGATGAGTTTCGGACTGCATTCCGTGCACATCATATACCAGCAGGACTCATTGAGCGGAAGCTCAATGAATTTCTAAGCCTGACCCAAGGTACCCGTACGGTTACACAGTATGCACAGGTTTTCAATCACCTGTGCCAGTATGCGGGATCACATGCGGACACTGATGCCCGCAAATGTGATCGCTTCCGTCGAGGCCTAAACACCAAGCTCAAAGAATGGTTGAATTTAGTGAAGGCCAACGATTTCAATGAGTTGGTCAACATGGCCATTACTCAGGAAGATTGCATCGCCGCCCATAGAGCGGAAAAGAAACGAAAAGCACCCACAGGGCCTGCAACTCCACAGTCGCCGCGATATCGGTTGGTCCCGAGTAATGCCCCCCGAGCTCTGCCTCGAGGCAATATCTCAGGCAGATGGGTAGCCCGCCCTCCCCAGCAAGCACAATTCAATCGACCACCCCTGCCACAAAATCAGCAACAACCTCAACAAGGTCTGCGGCCGAGCTTTCCGCCAGCTACTCCAGGAAACAACAATAATCGTTGTTTCAATTGCGGAAGCCCGTCCCACTTCATTAAGGATTGCCCTCAACCTAGGAAATCATTCCAAGGGCAAACATCTGGTCCAAACTACAAGGGCAAGGGTAAGAAACAAGTGGTGCAGGTCCGACAAGGGAGGGTGAATCTCACTACACTCTCCGAACTCCCTGAAGGGGCACCGATAATGATGGGTACATTTTCTATTAACCATCATCCCGTTATTGTTCTTTTTGATTCCGGTGCTACCCATAGTTTTATCAGTAAAGAATGTGGAAGTAAAGTAGGATTGGATATGTACCCTACTAAAGAAGATTATAAGATAATCACTCCTGGTGGGAAAACCCTATCAAATCAAATCTGTATGAAAGTACCACTTCTATTGGGTAGTCAGGTAATAAAAGCAGATTTACTTCTGTTAGACCTAAAGGGAATGGATGTCCTTTTAGGAATGAACTGGATGGCACAGCACCATGTGTCTTTGGATATCTCTTCTCGCACTGTGGAGATAGATTCACTCGAACACGAACCTACCATCCTCTATCTTCCACAACCAAAATCATTTAACTCTTGCACCTATGCTGCATCTAAGGCCAAACTTGAGGATATTCCAGTCGTTTGTGAATATCCAGATGTTTTTCCAGACGATTTGCCTGGAATGCCTCCAGACAGAGATATCGAGTTCATCATAGAACTCCAACCTGGTACAGCCCCTATCTCTAAGAGACCCTACCGAATGCCTCCTAATGAATTAGCCGAGTTAAAAACCCAACTCCAAGATCTTTTAGACAAAGGCTTTATTCGTCCCAGTGCATCACCATGGGGTTGTCCAGCTCTATTTGTGAAAAAGAAAGACAACAGCTTAAGGCTGTGTGTTGATTATCGTCCTCTCAATGCGGTGACTATCAAAAATAAGTACCCTTTACCCCGCATTGATATCCTCTTTGATCAACTAGCCGGAGCTAAGGTGTTTTCTAAAATAGATCTTCGTTCCGGCTACCACCAAATTAAGATTCGGCCTAGTGATATTCCAAAAACAGCCTTCTCCACTCGGTATGGTCTATACGAGTATCTCGTCATGTCGTTCGGTCTCACTAATGCCCCAGCCTATTTCATGTACCTCATGAATTCTGTCTTCATGCAAGAACTCGACAAGTTTGTCGTAGTCTTTATTGATGACATCTTGATCTATTCTAAAACTCCAGAAGATCATACTAAGCATCTCCATGTCATCCTTCAGCGATTAAGAGACCACCACCTGTATGCCAAATTCTCTAAATGTGAATTTTGGCTAGATACAGTCAAATTCCTAGGCCATACCATTTCTGGTGACGGAATATCCGTCGATCCCAGTAAAGTACAAGAAGTGATGGACTGGAAACCTCCGACCTCCGTCCATCAAATTCGTAGTTTTCTCGGTCTAGCTGGCTATTATCGCCGTTTTATTCCTGACTTTTCCAGAATAGCCAAACCTATGACCGAACTACTAAAGAAAGGTGTGAAATTTTCCTGGGATCAAAAATGCGAAGATGCATTTCATACCCTTAGAAATCATCTTACGACTGCACCAGTCTTAGCTCAACCAGATGTCTCAAAACCTTTTGACATCTATTGTGATGCATCAGGAACTGGACTTGGTTGTGTACTTATGCAAGACAACCGAGTCATTGCATATGCATCACGAGCACTTAGGGTTCATGAACAAAACTACCCTACTCATGATCTCGAACTTGCAGCGGTTATTCATGCCCTAAAGATCTGGAGACATCATCTAATGGGTACGAAATGCCATATCTATACTGATCATAAAAGCCTCAAGTACATCTTTACCCAGGCAGATTTAAACATGAGGCAAAGGCGCTGGTTAGAACTTATCAAGGATTATGACTTGGAAGTGCATTATCATCCGGGCAAGGCCAATGTCGTTGCAGATGCCCTTAGTCGCAAAGCACATTGTCCTTGCCTATTCATTCAAGCATTTAATGAAACTCTCTGTTGGGAAATGAGTAAACTTAATCTAGAGATCGTTTCCCAAGGTGACTTAAACCATATCTCGGTTGAAGCCACACTCAGAGATAATATTGTTCTAGCACAACAGCGTAATGAAGGGGTTAAAATCATCAAGCAGAAAATAACCCAAGGTGAAGGGAAGTATAAGTGCTTCCGAGTAGATCCTGAAGGAGTTTTATGGTTCAATGAGCGTATTGTTGTACCGAAAGACCATAAACTCCGAAAATGAATAATGGATGAGGCCCATCTATCCAAATTCTCTATACATCCTGGCAGTACAAAAATGTATCAGGATCTGAAACAGAATTTTTGGTGGACTCGTATGAGACGAGAAATAGCTAAGTATGTGTCAGAATGTGACATCTGCCAAAGAGTCAAAGCCAGTCATTTGAAGACTGCTGGTATTCTTCAACCTCTACCCATTCCCTCGTGGAAGTGGGAGGATATCAGTATGGACTTTATTGTTGGCCTACCCAACACTTCTCGGAGGCATGACTCTATTTGGGTAATCGTTGATCGATTAACCAAGACGGCACATTTTCTCCCTGTGCATACCACATATAATGCTAAAAGGTATGCTGAGATTTATCTGGATCAGATTATTCGACTCCATGGAGTACCTAAAACGATCATTTCAGATCGTGGAGCGCAATTTGTCGCTAGGTTCTGGGAGCAACTTCATGAGGCTCTTGGGACTAAATTAATTCGAAGCTCCGCCTATCATCCTCAAACGGATGGGCAAACTGAGCGAATAAATCAGATTCTAGAAGATATGCTCAGAGCTTGTGTACTCCAATTTGACAAAAATTGGGATAAGTACTTGTCGCTAGCAGAATTTTCTTATAACAATAGCTATCAGACAAGTATTAAAATGGCCCCATTTGAAGCATTATACGGTCGCCGATGCCAAACTCCTTTGAATTGGTCACAAACCGGCGAACGTAAAATTTTTGGACCCGATCTAGTTGTAGAAGCAGAGGATAAAGTCAAGCTTATCCAGGACAATCTAAAGGCCGCCCAATCTCGACAGAAAAGCTACGCTGATATACGAAGAAGACCATTACAGTTTTATGTCGGAGACTTCGTATATCTTCGAGTATCTCCCATTCGAGGTGTTCAAAGATTCGGTGTAAAAGGGAAACTTGCTCCTCGATACATCGGACCCTTTGAAATCCTTGAAATTTGTGGACCTGTAGCTTATCGTCTTCAACTTCCTTCTCAATTAGCGGCCATCCATAACATCTTTCATGTATCCCAACTCAGAAAGTGTGTTAAAATCCCCACCGAGATCATCGATTCTCAAGCTATCGAAATCGAATCAGATCTGACCTATACAGAACAACCTATCAGAATTCTCGACACGAAAGAAAGAAGTACCAGAAGAAAAACCACTAAAATGTACAAGGTTCAATGGAACCATCATACAGAGGAAGAGGCAACGTGGGAAACCGAATCTTATCTTCAACACCACTTTCCCGATTTCTTCTAAATCAATCTTCGAGCTTGGTCTTTCTATCTCATCCTGCTTCAGAATCTCGAGACGAGATTCTTTTTAGGGGGGAAGGCTGTGACACTCAGGTAATTAGTTGGGTTATACCTTAGATTTTAAGCATGTTTGTATGTTCAAAGTTTGGCAAAAATATACTTTATGTAAGCAATGCTATGAAAGAAAGGATGTTTATGTAATTAATATTAATTAAAGGCCCTTTTATGCAAAATGGATGGAGATGAGGGAAAAGTTTAAAAGCATAAGGGTTATTTTGCAAAAAGTAGTATCTGTGGTCAAATTGTAAAAATATATGTGAAATTACCATAGGATGTATGTGCAAAAGTAATTTTACTTAGGGATTTACATAAAACATGAAATTATTACTAAGTTCATTTTAACTCAAAAACTATTGCTCAATTGTAGATGAACCTTAAAGAGAAGTTGTAGGGTTTGAAAAACCATGCACTTTTGATTTTTGAACCATCTTCATTTGAGCATTGGTTTAAAAGTTACAAGCCCTTTACAGTAAGGCCCCTGTCTTTCTCTGAAATCACAGATTAGTCCTTGAGTCAGTTCATCCCTTCTTCCTCAGGCGCTCTGCCCCCCCTGCTCTGCCTCCCCTGCTCTTCTGTCGCCGGCGTAATGCGCCACCCCGGCTTCACCGCCGGCCACCTCCCGTGTTCCTCCCCCTGCCACGCGTTGCCGCCCCACCCCCCTCACCGCTTAAGCCCTCCCCTGCTGGCATTTCGCCTGCGCGCCACGGCGCCTGCGGCACTGCCGCACCGCCGCCGGCGCCCCTCCTGTCGCCGCCGCAAAACCCCGCGGCAAACCTTATCCCCTCCCCTCTCTTCTGCCCTACGGCGCCAGTGAGCCACCACCACCCCGTTCGGCTATAAAAGGACTGCCCAGGGCAACTCGCGCGCGTACAGAACCGCCCCTCCTCCATTGCCGCCGCCGTGAAGCTTGGGTCGCCGTGGAACTCCCTCTTCCGTTCCTCTCCTTCCCAAATTGACCACGCCGTGAGCTTCCCCGTGCCCTACCGAGCCTCCCCAGCCAGTCCTCTTCCACCCCCGCCCACCAGAAGTCCTCCGCCGCCGTGCGCCACCGGCCGCCGGCCCTGCCCTCCGCGGGTAGCCCTCCTCCGACCGCCTTGACCCCCTCCGAGACCACCCACAGGTAGCCCTAGGCCCCCTCGTGCTCCTCCTCTCTTTTCCCCTCACCACCGGCGACCTCACCGGCCGGAATTTGGCCGGGCAGGAGCTTCCTCACCGCCGGCCATGGCTCTGGGCTTGATTGCTTGCTGCGTTTTCTTTTCAGGGGGTTAACTGTAAAATGCAGGGACTAGTTTGCAAGGAGTATCTGTTATTTCATGTGAGGGTCTATTCTGTCTTGTAAAATTCCTAACAATTCGTAGAAAAATCAAAAAATAGTGAAATCAATTTTGTTAGAAAATAGATTTCAAACTCTATGATTTTCGTTAATAGAGTTTAGTGTGAAACAAAATATTTTTGCCTTTATTAAACATCTAAGATTAAGGGGTAATACACATGTGACCTTGTCATTTCATGCTCTTTTGTTTATCTTTAAGATTAGCATGAATGTTCTTTAAGTCCTAAGTGACCTTGTGCAATTTCAAACTCCACAGTTAATTTAAACTTAACATCTTTAATTTGAGCTTTCAAATTTAAAATAAACCTAATGTATAACCTATTCTAATTGGAATCTTAGTATTCACTAATGTAATGTTTTATGATGCTAATATATAATCAAGTTTCTATGATCTTTTATTTAAAGTTTTGAAATCAAATTTTAGTTTATTTCAAATTTAACCCAAAGGTTTAATTTATATTACAATAAAATTTTACCATATCTTATAAATGGTGTTTCAAATCTAAACCCTCTTTATTCTATACATGTTTGTGTGCTATTGGATGTGATATAATATTTGAATTTTAAATTTAAAATTCACCTCATTAATGTATTGCATTTCATATAGAATCAACGACACTCGACGACGGGGACTACGAATTGGTCTTAGGACAAGACCAAGGCTTTCCAGAAGACCCAGCACAAGTCGTCGAAGGTCTAACTGAAGCTCCGAACCCGAGTTCGGAAATCTCTGACTTTCCTGCCCCTACCCCTGCTCCCGAAGGCAAGCCCCGGACATATTCCACTATTTTATTTACTCTGCAATCTATATCTATCTATATTATATCTTGCATTAGGTCTAGGAATTGTGGTGAAACCCTAGATGCATAAATCCTAGGAATCCAAAGTAATGCTCCCGAGTCCTTATCGGATAGATGCTCCGCTAATAGGACCGGTAGAAGTCGGGTGATTTCCTGTCACTCGCGCGATATAGGAGTTGCATGTTTACATTTCTGCAACCACTATAAGGATGACGGACAGGGTCATGTGTTGTGTCATGACCTGGAAGTTTACCCTGTCTGTTTTGATGAAAAGTTTTAAGGCCGAAATGTTTGGTAGTGGTGGCTAAGTTTTTGAAAGTACTAGCCACATGCCGCGAAATATGGTAAGCGGTAAGCCTAGTAACCAATCGGCCCGGCAAGTGGACATACCTCCCACCACTCGATTTTACGTTATGTATACACGCACCGACGTGCGGGAGTACGTTCTGCAAGGCAGACAGGAATACGGTTTTTGTAGTCGCGCTACAGACGTATGTCCTGTACACATTGGGTGTGCGTACGGTCCTGCAGTCGCTTGTGGTGGACCTGATCCACGACCCGGAATGAAAGGCAAACGGTTGCTTCGGAATGATCATTGGATCTTCCAAGCGTGTGTGTTAGGTTTACCTTGCAAGGTTAAATTCGATTCGAATCGTCCGCCTCTCACGATGCTTGAGACTGCTTATCCCTTCTGCCACATTGAGTAAGAAGTGGAACTAATGATGGATAATCTTGATGGATGATAATCACTACCTTGCTTGCTTAGTGTAGGTGCTAATCTAGAATAAATACTCAACTAGAAAATGAGAGCTAAAACTTGAAAATAGTTCATACTCTTTGTTACTTTTCAGCTGAAAATAAACCCAGAGCCTTTACAATGCCTTCATGAGTCTAGTTATGGGCTAAGTATACCCAATCCCGGGTAAGCCTTGCTGAGTATTAGAATACTCAGCCTTGCCAATGTTTGTTTCAGGTATAACCTACGAGAACCCCACGGACAACCTTGGGTGGCCAACATCCGTTCCGTTTGGCTGGTCCGTGGAGTGGGACCCGTCCCCGGCCGGCACTGACCCTCCGGAGTGACACCAGGCCCTGGGCTAAGCTTGGCGTCCGTCTTCGCAACGTGTGTAGTCGCGTAAAACTTTTTCTTCCGCTGTGAGTTTAGACAAGCTGTTATGCTTGTCAGTTGAACATGGTTATGTATAAGTTTACTTATCTTTGAAACTCGGTTGTAATAATGCTGTATGGTTGTAAATTAAAAGTTGATGAGCTATTCTGTGATGTGAACTCGCCTTCGTGCGAGATAAACCTGCTTCGATCCTGCTGAACCGTGGTTGAATCGGGCGGAGACCCGACAGACCAAAGGATTGTTCCGTTTGAAGTGCGTTAAGCCGATTGCAGTTGTACGGCGATCAATAGCGCACTTGAGCCGGAATAATTCGACCGGTTCTGCCACAATTCAGGCGAGAAGTGCAGGAGGTCCATAGTTTAATTACGTTTAGACCCTCGGTTTCGCGCAGAAGCCCCTAGAAACTCCTATTTTCTTACAGAAAAGCCCCTGGACCTTGTTTTAACCCTAGATTTCGCGTCTTAGCTCTGATTTAGGTGGTTTTTGCACTCACGCGATCGTTGTAACGCGCAGAACAGTTCTATCATAGTTTTGTGTGCTGTTTTGCTGTATTGTTGTACTGTTTCTTATCTTTTGCCCTTGTTTGCATGTATGTGCCTGTGTGGACCATGTTTTTGCATTGCGATCGTGAGTAGACGTTGAGCCATCGGAGGAGTACCAGGAGCCACCATCTTCAGAAGCCTTTGAGCAGCAGCAGGAGAACTTTGAGGAAGGCAAGTATAACATGAACATCCTATCACTTTTAAATACAATTTCATAATGCATTTTAATACTGTATGCCTATAAGGATTTTCTAGCCACTTTTATCCTTTATATAAATACCTTGGGTTGCATTTTGGTTAGTTGTGCTAGGTGCTGCGCTCTCACACCTTGGTCCTTTTTAATTAAATTTGACTAATGGATTTATGCAACTTGATTCTGAGAGTGGCCCTCTGTGCTGTGTGCTTGAGCTGCTCACGACTCGTTAAAAGATGTTTTTATAGAAACTTGGTTTAGGGGGCCAGCACGGTGCTTAGTGCTTGGTTGGCCACTCTCTATAAGGACCGGTTCATAGAGCGACAACCTGGGACAACCGCGCAACCACAAGACTGGAATGGGACGGTCTTGACTTACTAATTAGGTCATTTTGGTTTGGGAGTAACTTACCTGTGGGGCAAGAGGGGTGGTAAGTTTCTATGGCCCTCGCGCTACGAGGCTTGGTCTGTGCTGTGTGCTTGTACCCCCTCGAGGCTTGCTCCATAGTCGCTGATACAGAATCCTTAGCGGTTACACCTTACGAACGTGTCCTTTGTAACGGTCTCGTAGTGTGCTTGCTAGCCATCTCACCTAAGCAAGTGTGATGAACAACTAGCGTAGCTCACGGCTTATGGGTAAAGTTGTGCAACCTCTCGAGAGTGTGAAACTGGTATACTAGCCGTGCTCACGGTCATGAGCGGCCTAGATCCTCCGTCTGATTAGTGGGGTTTGTACCTTTGGTGGTTTGGTTTGGTTCTCAGTAGACTCATGGTTAATTTTGATTAATTATTATGTAACTTGGGTTATGGTAATTCATCCACTTGTAGTAAATAGCTTTAATAAAAATCTGCCAAGACTAAAAGCTAATGCAGTTGAGTCAGCTAACCTTAGAGCCTCATAACTCGTGTTATACTTGTTGGGTACAAGTTGTGTACTCACACTTGCCTTCTCTGCTCTTCTGTTCTCTCTTGGATATCTTCGACTGCGGCTCAGTACCAGGTGACGTGGAGGACTACATCAGCGGACTCGACGATATCTAGGCGTTGTCTCCCAGCCGACGTCCCTGTGGCGCCCTATTCTTCGTGTATTTATTTTACGCTTCCGCATTCCTTGAACTGATTCTTGATTCAGTTGTAATAAAAACATTCATTTATAATTTATACGCTTTATTTCGAGATACGTGTTGTGATATCTTGATGATTCTGTTGTATATATGCGTGACGTGATCCTGGCGCATATATGATTGCTCGATTTATGTTCTTATAAATCGCGTGTGACAGAATTGGTATCAGAGCCGCGTCGACTGTAGGACGAAGCCTAGATAGAAATGGTTGAGTTTACAGATTTCCTTTCGCTTGCCTTGCTTCCGCAAAACTCAAACATTCGTTTCTGCTTCCATTCCTTGAGATCTAAACCTCGATTTTGCTAACCCTCTTTGCATTTTCCGAGGATTAGTCTGATAATTTCAGTAGACGTGGCCTGCAATTTTCTGACTATCCTCATAAGTCTAGGATGCCTTTGCAAAAATACGCTAGAGCGCCTGTTTGTTTTAGTCGAGTGGAGTGATAAACTCGGCTAACGTTTGAATATTGAATGGTTGTGATTGTGCAAAATGTTTGATTTGGATTTTTGGTTGATTGCATAGTTTAGAAGTTAAACTTGTTCATGCAAAACGACTTTAATGCAAATTGGAATTAAATAATCAAAATTGAGTTAGAACGTTGGGGGTAAAATCGTACATCCTTTTCTCTCTATTTTATCCTGTCAGAGTTTTCTTTCCGGAAGTTGTACAATATCTATCCCTTATGAATTTCCTCTGCTGCAAATAGATGGTGAACTCCTGGAGCACCGGCACCGGTTCTGGCCAGCAGGGGCAGAACAACCAGAGTACCGGCCAGCCGATGCCGATGCCTCCACCCCTGACTCCGGAGCAGTTCTTCCAACTCCAGATGCAGATGATGGCCACCCTGAACAACACTGTTCAGACGCTGCAGCAGATCCACGCTCAGCCACCACCTCCTCCACCGCAGCAGCCCCGCGACAGGCGCGCGGATTTTCTGAGGGGTCACCCGCCGACGTTCTCTCATGCGGCTGATCCACTCCAGGCTGACGACTGACTCCGTTCAGTGGAGCGCCAGTTGGACGTCGCTCAGTGCAACGACAGGGAGCGAGTTCTGTATGCAGCAGGGCAGCTGCGAGGCTCAGCTCTCGATTGGTGGGAGTCTTATTCTGCTCGTGACCGCGACGACCTCACCTGGGTCCAGTTCCGGGAGCGTTTTAGGAACCACCACATCCCTGCTAGAGTGATGAAGATGAAGCACAAGGAGTTCCTTGCACTTAAGCAGGTAAATTAGAGTAAAAATCTTTCCGCAATTCCTGTTTGAGCTCAAGCCCACCCTTGTTTATCTTCGTGGAATTGGAAATGCTGAGTAATTTTCATTCTCCTTTTTCCGGTGATTATCCTTTCAGGGAGCTATGACGGTGACCGAGTACCGTGATCGTTTCCTCCAGCTCGCTCGGTACGCCCCCGCTGAGGTTGCCAATGATGGCGATAAGCAGGAGTGCTTCAGGGAGGGACTGGATGACCACCTGGAGTACGCGCTCATGAACCACCGCTTCGACAACTTCAACCAGCTGGTTGACGCTGCCCTCAATACCGAGCGTAAGCGCCGTGAGATTGAGGACAAGAAGAGGAAGATGGCTCCAGCTGCGTCTGGCAGCAACAGCTGGCCTCGGTACCAGTATCCGCAGCAGCAGCAGCAGCACCAGAGGTAGATCCAGCAGTACCAGTAGCGATAGCAGCAGTACCCGCCTCGTCCTCAGTAGCAGCAGTAGGCGGGACAGGGCCAGAGGCTTCTAGCGCCTCCGGCACGCTCTGCTCCACCGGCCCCACCAGCTCCGCAGCAGGGAGTGCCTACTCCTCCTGCCGGACAGCAAGCTCCAGCACTCCCACGGGTGTGCTTTCACTGTGGCGAGCCGGGATGCTACGCCAACGTTTGTCCCTGGAAGGCGCAGTCTGGACAGCAGGGGCGCCCAGCTCAGCCCAAGGCACCATCCCAGGGCAGGGTGAACCACGTGACGGCTGAGTCAGCGGCCGAGGCTCCCAACGAGGTTATTGGTACATTCATGGTCAATACTCACCCCGCTACAGTTCTTTTCGATACTGGTGCTACGCATTCGTTTATTACTCGGTCATTCGCTGAGAAAGATCGTATACCGGTATCCTGCATGAGGACTCCTATGGTAGTTACTACACCTGGAGGTAAGATCCATACCTGCTCTATCTATTCCAGGATTAGTTTGCTCATAAGGGGGGTAGAGTTTCGCACCGGGCTTATCGTCATTGACTCGGTGGGTATTGATGTGATCTTGGGAATGGAGACCCTTGTTAGATGTGGTGTCAGAATTGATTGTGCTTGGAGGACTGTCCACCTGTCAGCACCGGATGGACAGGAGGTTACAGTCAGTGCTTCGGAGCCTTCTGGAATTCTTTGTCAGATGGAGGCTAGACCCACGGATGGTATTCGCGTGGTGTCCGAATTCCCGGATGTCTTTCTGGATGATTTGCCAGGTATGCCGCCTGATCGCGACATTGAGTTTTCTATTGATCTCTTACCTGGCATAGCTCCTATTGCTAAGCGGCCCTATCGTATGGCGCCTGTTGAGCATGAGGAAGTTAAGAAGACCATTGACGAGTTACTAGCCAAGGGCTATATTCGTCGCAGTTTCTCTCCTTGGGCTTTTCCTGTATTGCTTGTAGAGAAGAAGGATGGTGTGAAGAGAATGTGCATCAATTATCGGGATCTGAATGCAGTCACCATCAAGAACAAGCACCCATTGCCTCGCATTGAGGATCTCTTTGATCAGCTTCAGGGTGCTTGTGTATTCTCGAAGATTGATCTGCGTTCGGGTTATCACCAGTTGAAGATTCGTCCCAAGGATATCCTGAAGACGGCATTCACCTGCAAGTATGGGCTGTACGAGTATACGGTCATGTCCTTTGGCTTGACCAATGCTCCGGCTTTCTTCATGCATCTGATGAACAAGGTTTTCATGGATTATCTGGACACCTTTGTGGTGATATTCATTGATGATATCCTGGTATATTCCAAGTCAGAGGCAGAGCATGAGAAACATCTGTGGCTCGTGTTACAGAGGCTCAGAGAGCACAAGCTGTATGCCAAGGTCAGCAAGTGCGAATTCTGGATTGACGAGGTTCCATTCCTCGATCATGTCATCTCCAAGGGAGGTATTGCTGTGGACCCTGGGAAGGTGAAGGATGTGCTTAACTGGGTGGTACCGCAGACAGTGAAGGAAGTCTGCTCTTTTCTAGGCTTAGCAGGATATTATCGGAGGTTCATTGAGAATTTCTCCAAGATTACGAAGCCTTTGACTTCCTTGCTGGAGAAGGGTGTGGATTTCTCTTGGACTGATGAGCGTCAGAAGGCCTCCGAGGAGCTGAAGAAGAGGTTAACTACGGCGCCAGTCCTTACTCTGCCAGACCAGAGCAAGAGGTTCACACTGTATTGTGATGCTTCGAGGGATGGTCTTGGTTGCGTCCTGATGCAGGAGGGCAGAGTTATAGCTTATGCTTCACGGCAGTTGCGCCGGCACGAGCTGAATTACCCCACTCATGATCTGGAGTTAGCCGCAGTTGTGCATGCTCTGAAGATATGGAGGCATTACTTGTTTGGGCAAAGGTGTGACATTTACACCGATCACAAGAGCCTCAAGTACATTTTCACTCAGAGTGAGCTGAACATGCGGCAGAGAAGATGGCTAGAGTTGGTCAAAGATTATGACCTGGAGATTCACTATCATCCGGGCAAGGCCAATGTTGTAGCAGATGCTCTGAGCAGGAAGAGCTATGTTAACATGGCTGTGACTTTTCAGATGCCTCAGGAGTTATGCGAGGAGTTTGATCAGTTGAGTCTGGGTTTCTTGCATCACACCTCGAGTGCATCATTCGAGGCAGAACCTACTCTAGAGGCAGAGATCAGGCAGCATCAGAAAGATGATAAGAAGCTGCAGGAGATCCGCGAACAGCTCAAGATTGGCAAAGCACCTCATTTCAGAGAGGATGAGCAGGGTACCTTGTGGTACAAGGGCCGGATATGTGTGCCAGATGTAAAGGATCTCCAGAAGCTGATCTTGAGTGAGGCTCATGATACAGCATATTCTATTCATCCGGGCAGCACGAAGATGTATTATGACCTCAAGGAACGATTCTGGTGGTATGGAATGAAGCGTTCCGTTGTGGAGTACGTGGCTATCTGTGACACTTGTCAGCGTGTCAAGGCAGAGCATCAGAGGCCAGCAGGTCTATGGCAGCCGTTGAAGATTCCAGAGTGGAAATGGGAGGAAATCACTATGGACTTCATCGTTGGATTGCCTCATACTCAGAAAGGGTACAACTCTATATGGGTAGTAGTGGATCGATTGACGAAGGTTGCCCACTTCATTCCGGTGAACACTACTTACTCCGGTGCCAGACTCGCAGAGTTGTACATCTCCAAGATCGTCTGTCTGCATGGTGTTCCGAAGAAGATCATATCTGACCGAGGATCTCAGTTCACTTCTGTGGCAGAACCAACCTGAATTATACCGGCTCAAGTACGCGAGTCCACTCCAAAGGGCTCCGACGTACTTCAAACGGTATAATCCCTTGGCCTGTCGGGTAACGTCCCGATAAACCACCGATACACAGGATCAAATAAGGTTACCTCACACGAAGGTGAGTCCAGAGATACAATCACCATTATATTTTACATCACAGGGAATCATATTACAAGAGTTTCTACAATAGAGCAAAGTTTCAAATTTAGAGAAAACAATACAAACTGATAAAGTTATGGTTTTAGCAGCGGAAATCATACGTGATGATCTACAGCACGTCGTCAAGACGGATGTCATGCTAAGCCCGGGCACGACATTACTCGATACCACCAGTGCTGGCCGAGGACGGATCCCATTCCACGGACCAATCATCTGGAAGAGCATAGGGCCAAGGCAAGGGAAGAGTAGGGTCTTCACAGATATCACCTGAAAAATGTACAACTAGCAAGGCTGAGTATACTAATACTCAGCAAGGCTTACCCGTCTCATGGTATACTTAGCCATCTAACTAGACTTATGAAGGCTTTTAGCTTTGGGTATAGTTTTCAGCTGAAAAGCATCAAAGAGTAGATCCTTAATGTCAACTTTTAGCTTTCAAGTTCTATGTGATTATTCAGTCTAGATGAGCACCTAAAGCTATTCAAGCATGGTAAAAATCTTTGGTCAAACATCATCTTTAATATCCATATAATTGCTCTTGTTACTCTATGTGGTAAAGGGGGTAAGCAGTCTCATTCATCGTGAGAGGCGGACGATTCCTGAATCGAGATTCAACCCTTGCAAGGTAAACCTAACACACACGCTTGGAACGCCACAGGGTCGTTCCGAAGCAACCGTTTGCCTTTCATTCCGACTCGTGGATCAGTGCCACCACAAGCGACTGCAGGTCATATGCACTACAAAAGTGCAGGACGTACGTCTGTAGCGCGACTACAAAACCCGTACTCCTGGTTGCCCAGCAACACATATGCCTACACGTCGAATAGAGTAACCAAAAGAAGCAAATACATGTGGTGGGGGGTATGTCCACTCCTCGGGCCGATCGGTTACTAGGCTTACCGCTTACCATATTTCACGGCATGTGGCTAGTACTTTCAAACGCTTAGCCACCGCTACCACACACTGCGACCTTATCAAATTCCATACACAGACGGGTATCATCTCAATATGATACCTTACAATATCCCGTCCGTCATCCTTATAGTGATAACAGGAATGTAAACATCACAATTCCTATATCGCGCGAGTGACAGGAAATCACTCGACTTCTACCGGTCCTATAAGCAGAGCAACTAATCGGACTCAAGTTCTAGGGTTCAATACATTGGCTCCTGAAGTAATGCAACTAAGGTTTCCAAACAACTCCTAAGAACCTAATGCATAAAGATATACATAGATAATATGGTTGCAGTGTAATAAAGTAGGGGTTATGTCCGGGGCTTGCCTTTACTGGTGGGGCTGAAGTCAGTAAAGTTAAGATCTTCCGAACTTTGGTTCGGGGCTTCCGATAATTCCGCGACGAAGTTCTTGGAATCTTCAGAACAAATTCCTTCTGGTTCCGAAATCAGTTGATAATCTCCGTCGGCGAGAGTGGTCGAGTCTATATGATATGCAAGATGGAGTTCAATGAATGCATACACTTTCATTTCAATTCACAATATAGTTGCAATCCAAATAAAAGAACATTATATTTCGACAAACAACCTAACTACTCTGCACTGGGCAGTCATTTATCGAGTATTAACTAAATTAACTAGTTACGTTAAGCAACAGGGTGGTTTACCCTAAACATCTATACTAACTTCATTAGGTAGCATGTTTGGTTATCTAATTGGTTAGTGTATAGATCTTGGCCTTAACCGATGAGGATGCATCAGGTTTAGCCGATTGACATGCTTTGGTTATGTCTAACAGAGGCGTGTCTACTGTGCGATCTTACTGATCCAAGGTTGTATACTTTGGTCTGGGTAGCCGATTGACAGGTGCACTGGTTTTCTAATTGATCGATGAAAACATCAATCACTTTAGTAGAGGGATGTTTCCTAGAGCGGTTGTGTCCTAGCTAATCTGTGTGAGCATCGGCGTACTTAACTGATCGCGTGCGTATCAGCATAGCGAATCCATGCTTTAGCAAAACTAGTCGATCAATGATTTGATCTTCTAGCCGATTTAGTGTATCGGCACATTCGCCGATTTATACATCGGGTAGAATTAGTCGAGTGATGTATCGGCATAGCTAGTTGACTAAAGCAAGTAACTAGCCGATGGTATATTGATAGACTAGTCGAACTATGTAACCGTACGGTCTGTGTCTCAGCGTATTCAGCCGATTGGTGAATCAGCTGTGTAGTCGGTTTTCATCCTTAATGTTCTCTTATATCTACTGGGGCATATCATCTGTGTAGCTGATTGTCCTACTCTGCACTGGCTGTGCCTAACTAAAATGTGCTTAAATGTTATCTTAGGTAACTAGGTATGGTTGCATTGGCTGGATTACATCAACACAACAATTGAGTGCTGTACAGCCGATGGGGTTATCTAAGTTAGACCTATTTCAAGATTTAGAGGTAACAGAACACTAGTATTAAACTAGGTTGGTGAGACCATAAGTGTGGAGTTAGACTAAAGAGGATGTGGTTGAGGGTATGTAACCGGCAAACATATAGCCGATCTCTCAGCCGATAAATCGGCTGATAACAGTGTGCGGATAAGGATGGGAAAACTAAGGATTGACCGGCCATAATTGACTGCTATGGAAAACAACTAGAATCGGCTTAGATTAAAGGGTAACAAAACTCTAAGATCGTGTGTGCATCGACTATGGGCAGCCGATACGTTATCTAAATCGGATGGTTAATTGATCACTGTGCGCATCGGCATAGCCGATTTGTGTTTTTAGCAATTTAGTCGATTTGTAAACATCAGCATGCTAGCCGATCAGGGTATGTAACTATTGAAGTGTGCATTGGTAAACTAGTTGAGAGTGAACATCGGCCGAGCTAATATGTGCACATGCATTAGATTTTGTGATTCGGCATAAGTAGCCGATTTCCTATGCTGTACTGGCTGTGCTTAGCCGATAAATACGTTCCCTATTGAATGTGCCTATCCGACTCTTGACTAGAGTGTTAACCGAAGTAATTAGTGTTTAAGTGGTTCGATGATATTAACAAATAACTGATTAATGCATAACCGGCGTGGTTGTCTAAATCGGACCAGGTCGATTAGGGCACTAATATTGGATCGGACCGATAGGGTGGTAAACATCGGGCCAAGGGGCTTTTGCCGGTAGGGAAGAAGTCAAGGGGCTTATGGCCGATAGGGTCACGCCTATCAAAAATAGGCTGAACTAGTAGCCGATTGCTAAGCCTAGATACAAAGGTATATTAACTAAGTAATCGATACACGAGGTAGACTAGGACCTTTATATAGGAAGGGGCTCTAACAATATTGCAATCAAGATTGAAGTAAAGGCATAAGCATCCATATGAATAAAAGGTTAATCAATCATCACAAAAAGTCTGCCATAGGGGCAGCAAGTACATCAGGCATGTTGCACAATTTATCTTTAATCAATCTATAGCAAGAACTTTGGCTACCAATAGCTAATTAAGTTTAGCGTCACACAAATAATAGGTTAAATATAAATCAAACATTTCACGTTCGAACTAGACTTCTCTTATGCTTTAAAGTTGTACAACAAGTCTAATTAAGGTTCGAACACGCAGTACAAGGAACATATTGCAATAACAAGCACATACGACTAAACATAACTTTTAGTGGATATGCTTAGCTATTTCTTCTATAAAATAAATTGAATTGATTAACATAAAAGAATTTAAGTTACAAAACAAAATTAGGTTTGAAAATTCCACATCAATTCATACTTAATCTATAAAAATTGTATACCAAAAATCATGATCTACAAAGTTAATATGTAGGAGCTATGAATTTTACACTCTCTCTTATCTTAGTTTTAACATAGATTCTAAACTATTTGGTTTCATATCAAACTCACTTAATAGAAATTATAGAGTTCAAAACTTAGTTTCAAACAAAACTGGTTTTGTAATTTTTAGAATTTCCTATACTTCTCTATTGAATTTACAAGTTAAAAATATCACTCACATAAAATAATGAACACCCATCCATTTCTATTCTAAATACAGTACAAACTATCTATTTTCACAGCATGGTCATAAAACAAAAGTGATAGAATTTGAAATGAAGATTCAAGTACAACTGGTTTCATATTTTTTTGAATTTTCTACGATTTTCTAGGGATTTTCAAAGTTCAGCACATCACTTCACATGAAACAATAAGCACCTTTACACACAGGTCCTCGAACTGTACTGTTCTCATGAGTCTAGACTTCGCAGAAAACACCCTGAACTTGTTTTAATTGCTGCACAAGGTCCCTCACCTGCAAACAGAGCAGAGGAGGCGCTTGGGGAGGTCGGTCCCGGAGGAAGCAAGTCATGCCGGCGGTCGGGGAGCTCGAGCAGTACACCGGAAATTCATTTTGGGGATCAGAAGGTGAGGAGGAAAGCCAACAGGAGGTTCTTGGCGGTGGGGGGGGGGGGGGGGCGGAGCTCAGAGGCGCGGCTGCTCCTGCGCTTGCCCGGCTTCTGCACGCTCCCTTGGCCGCGCCGCCTGCGCGCCTGTGCGCGCTCGCCCACACGCCAAGCCGCCGCCTGGAGCTACCTGCTCCCGCACGCGCTCGTGCCCTGCTCTGGCGCCAGCGCCGCTCGGGCGTCGCTCGTCCAGAGCCCGAGCCGAGCCGCCCCGCCTGGCGCCTAGGCCCGCTTGCCGCGCGCCGTGCGCCGCGCGTCCGCGCGCCTGGCCGCCCAGCGCTGCCGCCCAGCGCCAGCGCCGCACCTCCGCGCGCGCTCAGCTCCTGCGGCCGCCGCTCACGCTGCGCCTCCGCTCCCCGCACTAGCGCCCACCGCTGCCTGAGCCGCTTGCCGCCTGCTGCCTGGCGCCTGCCGTAGCGCCTCCTGGGCTGCTGCTGGAACGGAGCAGAAGGGGAGAGGGAAAAGAGCAGGGAAGGAGAGGATAAGGCCAGGAGGGGGCGGCAGGGAATTGAATCAGTGCTAGAGTTGGGCGACGCGTGGAAAATTGGCAGCAGGAGGTGGCACGGTTGGGGAAACAGCGGTGAATTGCAGAGCGGTGAAACAGAGCAGCGCCAGAGGAGGAAGACAAAGGGAATTTTCCGAGGACTTGTTTGTAATTTTAGAAAATTGCAGGGACCTCTTGGTAAAGAAGAATTTAACCACTATTCTAGAGCTCAAATAAAAATGTGACCAAAATGAAAGTTGTACAACTTTTTAAGTTCTACAACTTTGTTTTAGGGTTTAAACTCTGAAACTCACCATATAGAGTTTTACTTTAAAACTTGAACTAACTTTGAATTTTACAAAATCTTTGTCATTGTTAAAATAGCTTACATATAACATTGGGCCTTTTTGCAAGATGCTATGTAAATCATGATTGCTGACATTATTACCTTTTTACTTCTAGTAATTTTGGAAAGTTACTTTTATGAATCACCTATTTTGCATAAAAGGACTTGTACTTTTGTAAAATCACATACATACCCCTATTTCCTCAACTTTACTTAAATTTTTACACAATTTAACTCATACACTTCTAATGCAACTTTTGGATAAAAAATTTATTTTTACAAGACATAAAGTAAGAAAAACATATTTGCAAAACTACCCTTTACTTATTTTGAGGTTACCTCTTATCAAATTACATTTTGCACAAACAACCCTAGGTTTTTCCATAATTACGAAAATACCCTTTTTACTTACACTTTTAAATTTTCAAAAGTTTCACATAGCACACATGAGCTTCACACAAACAGACACATACTTCACACTAACAAATTATGTGCCTAGTTTACAAACACATGAACTGTCACAGCTTCACGGTTCTGGGAGCAGTTGCATGATTCGTTGGATACGAAGCTGCGTTTCAGCACCGCTTATCATCCTCAGACGGACGGGCAGACAGAGAGAACCAACCAAGTGTTGGAGGATATGTTTCGAGCCTGCGCTATTCAGTATGGTACCAGTTGGGATAAATGCCTGCCGTATGCAGAGTTTTCATACAACAACAGTTATCAGGCCAGTCTGAAGAAATCTCCTTTCGAGGCCCTGTATGGTCGGAAGTGTAGGACTCCGCTGTATTGGGATCAGATTGGCGAGAGGCAGGTGTTTGGTCCGGATATCGTTGAAGAGGCAGAACAGCTGGTACAGCAGGTGCGAGAGAACTTGAGGGTCGCACAGACTCGTCAGAAGAGCTACGCGGATGTTCGTCGTCGAGATCTGACCTTTGCAGTGGGTGATCATGTGTACTTGAAGGTCTTGCCGATGAGAGGAGTCCACAGGTTTAACGTGAGAGGGAAGCTAGCCCCTCGATACATCGGTCCGTTCAAGGTGTTGGAACAGAAAGGTGAGGTAGCATACCGCTTGGAGTTGCCTCCCAACCTCTCGGGAGTGCATGATGTGGTCCATGTGTCTCAGCTGAAGAAGTGCTTGAGGGTGCCAGAAGAACAAGCACCGCTAGAAGGGTTAGATGTGCAGGAGGATCTGACCTACACCGAACATCCGGTGAAGATTCTGGAGACATCTGAGAGAGTTACCAGAAACAAGAGAATCAAGATGTGCCGTGTTCAGTGGAGTCAGCACATGGAGGATGAGGCTACTTGGGAGCGAGAAGATGAGCTGAGGAAGACATATCCTAGTCTCTTTGCTAGCTAGTCTATTCGAATCTTGGGACGAGATTCCTGTAATGGGGGTAGGTTTGTAACACCCTAATGTAAATTTCCAAATTTTTAATGAATTATTTTTTTGGCTTAAATACAATTTCTAAGGTTTCTCTTGCATTTAAATTAAGTTTATACCGCAAGTAATTAAAATTTATTCTAGGAACAACATGTTTGTGCATTCATGCTGGTGCATTTCTTTTGTTTGCTTGGATAGTTGAGGTTGAATTCAAATTCCATTTGAATTCACATGAATTTTAGTTTGGAAATCAGGAAAAGAAATAGAAAAGGGAAAGGAAAGAGAGAGAAGAAGACAGCCCAGCAGCAGCCCGGCCTACTCTCCTTCCCTCTCTCCCTCTTAGGCCTGTTCTTTTCTCCGCGGCCCATTTCCCCTCTCCCCTCTTTCCCCTTCTCCCCGCGTGGGCCACGCCCGGCCCAGTTCTCCCCCTGCCCCAGCCCGAGCGCGCCCCCTCCCCCTCCTTCTCTCTGACCCGGTGGCCCCACTGGTCAGACTCCTCTCCCCCCTCACACCCCTCCACTGTTTTCCCCTCCGCCGGTCCGGCCGCCCGTCGCTGGCTGTGGCCCCGCTCCGCCGCGCCCCTGGGCCCTCTCCCCCGAGCCGCACGTCGGTCCCACCCCCCGCCTGGATCCTTCTAGAAGCGCGCCCGCGCTCGGATTGGGACGAGCCGCAAAGACCCCGTGAGAAGCGGGAGCTCTGTTGTTCGGCTGACCCGCACGCTGAGGCTGCCAGCCCCCCCACCTCTTCTTATCCGCAGCCGCCCCTTGGGCCACCCTAAGCCACCGCAAAACCACAGAGCACCCGAGCCCCTGCATTGCCTGTTCGCCGCTCGGATTTGAGCAGCCGCCGACGTTGCCGCCCCCTGCGCCGCCGCAATTCACCCTTGCCGGTGCATCTTCAGGCCCTCTAACCCCAGCACGACCTTCCCCGCCCACGTGCGCAGCTGATTGAAGTACCAGGACGCCCAGAGCGCACCCCAGCGTCCACCCCCACTTGCACCGGTCATTTCCTCGCCGCCGGACCTCGCCGAGGTCATCTCTCCGCCACGTGCCCGGCCAATTCCAACCTCAGTGAGCATCACATCCTTCCCCGGAACTTCAGCACTAGCCGTCTTGGATCGTAGGTCCCCCTATTTATGGGAACACGCACATGCCAGCAACGTCCGCCGTGCAGAGCCGCCCCTCGCCAGCACAGGTCACACACCGGACTGTCCGGATTGAGGAACCGGACTGTCCGATTCAGGCGAGAAGTGCAGGAGGTCCATAGTTTAATTACGTTTAGACCCTCGGTTTCGCGCAGAAGCCCCTGGAAACTCCTATTTTCTTACAGAAAAGCCCCTGGACCTTGTTTTAACCCTAGATTTCGCGTCTTAGCTCTGATTTAGGTGGTTTTTGCACTCACGCGATCGTTGTAACGCGCAGAACAGTTCTATCATAGTTTTGTGTGCTGTTTTGCTGTATTGTTGTACTGTTTCTTATCTTTTGCCCTTGTTTGCATGTATGTGCCTGTGTGGACCATGTTTTTGCATTGCGATCGTGAGTAGACGTTGAGCCATCGGAGGAGTACCAGGAGCCACCATCTTCAGAAGCCTTTGAGCAGCAGCAGGAGAACTTTGAGGAAGGCAAGTATAACATGAACATCCTATCACTTTTAAATACAATTTCATAATGCATTTTAATACTGTATGCCTATAAGAATTTTCTAGCCACTTTTATCCTTTATATAAATACCTTGGGTTGCATTTTGGTTAGTTGTGCTAGGTGCTGCGCTCTCACACCTTGGTCCTTTTTAATTAAATTTGACTAATGGATTTATGCAACTTGATTCTGAGAGTGGCCCTCTGTGCTGTGTGCTTGAGCGGCTCACGACTCGTTAAAAGATGTTTTTATAGAAACTTGGTTTAGGGGGCCAGCACGGTGCTTAGTGCTTGGTTGGCCACTCTCTATAAGGACCGGTTCATAGAGCGACAACCTGGGACAACCGCGCAACCACAAGACTGGAATGGGACGGTCTTGACTTACTAATTAGGTCATTTTGGTTTGGGAGTAACTTACCTGCGGGGCAAGAGGGGTGGTAAGTTTCTATGGCCCTCGCGCTACGAGGCTTGGTCTGTGCTGTGTGCTTGTACCCCCTCGAGGTTTGCTCCATAGTCGCTGATACAGAATCCTTAGCGGTTACACCTTACCAACGTGTCCTTTGTAACGGTCTCGTAGTGTCCTTGCTAGCCATCTCACCTAAGGAAGTGTGATGAACAACTAGCGTAGCTCACGGCTTGTGGGTAAAGTTGTGCAACCTCTCGAGAGTGTGAAACTGGTATACTAGCCGTGCTCACGGTCATGAGCGGCCCAGATCCTCCGTCTGATTAGTGGGGTTTGTACCTTTGGTGGTTTGGCTTGGTTCTCAGTAGACTCATGGTTAATTTTGATTAATTATTATGTAACTTGGGTTATGGTGTCACACCCGGTTTGGAAAAAGTAACCGAATGCATCCCATATGTGCGCCAGGATCAAGTTCCGCACATACAGTAGACGTCACAAGCGAGTATCCGAACAATGCATTAACGAATAAGAGTATAATAGTACTTTATTACATGACCGACAGTCTTAACCTTAAGCGAATAAATAAACGTCGATAAATAGCAGCGGACTTCAACTTCACAGGCAGTTGACTGGGAGACACTCGCCTAGAATTCTCCAATATCTTCGGGAAACTCCGGAAAGTTATCTTGTTCTGAGCAGCATTGGTTTTAATAAAGCAAGCGTGAGTACACTTATGGTTGGTACTCAGCAAGTGGAGTAAATTATATGACATGCAAGGCCAAATCAAGGATAAGCTGACATGGTTTGACTGCGATAAGCATTTTAGTTGGTCAAGTTTTATTCAGCAAGCATTAACTAGGTTTAAGTTTATACCAACCCTTATATAAAAACTGATTAAATAAACAACAACATCAAATAAGAACATCAGCTTAATTCATTCTTCAAGTTCAATTATCATGTGAGGGTCCAAGCCGCTCTTAACCGTGAGCACGGCTGATATATCAGTTTTCACTCTACAGAGGTTGTACACTTTACCCACAGCTCGTGTTTCCCTTTATGCCCGGGTTTGCAAGGCCCTTAAACACTTCCAAGGTGAGTGGCAGGGATTCACTACGAGGCCTTTACAAAGATTCCCTAACTCATGATAATCCGCTAAGGTTTCAAGTCAAAGCGGTCATAACTCCTCCTAATGAGGTGGACGCCTTACCCAGGATCATATCACACCCTCAAGAGGACCGAGCTATACCCCGACGATGCAACCCCTCTTGCCCTTTCGGTAAGATCATCATAAGCCAAGGTTTCTAATTAATTAGCCAAGACCAGAGCCATATAGTACTGTGGTTGTACTATTTTCCTGGGTGGTTCTCCATGTTCCAATTCATTCAATAATCTTATTCTTCGCAATAACAGTATTCCAAGGACATGAAAGGTATAGGGGGCAACATGATTTCCAAACATCCTAAAAACTATTGTTAAGCAACTAGCGTAGCTATAACATAAATAAAACAACCCAGGTTTAAACAAGGAAGTGAAATAAAATCTAGTCATATCCTTAATTAGGTTCCATCATATTCTAGACACATGCATGTAAAAATAGTAAAGGTGTAATTGTGATATTAATAGGACGGAAACATGATCAAGGACCACTTGCCTTCGTTAGCAACCTGCTGCTGCTCAGGAAATTCTTCAAAGTCTTGCCCCTGCGGATCCTCGAACTGCGCACCGTCTAACGTCGCACACAAGCACATACAAACAAACAAACAAAATAAAATAAGAACAGTACACTAATCAATGAAAATAGAATAAAATAATATTTTAGAAACATTGCATAAGTCGTAAGGACCGCGTGAGCGCAAGAATCGATGAAATCGAAGTTAAAACGGAGAAGTTAGGGCTAAAACGGGGTTCCAGGGGCTTATCTGTGAAGGTTTGGATCTAAAAAGGACCTAAAACAGAGAAACCAGGGGCTAGATCGTAATTAAACCCTAGACGGAGGGGTTAGAACGCAAAATCTAGGGATATTGGACGGCGGGTTCGATTTTGAAAAACCTCAGGGGCCTAAACAGAGGATAAAGGACGAAGCTGCAATTATTTTTGAACTGGAAAGGACGGCGGGTTGATTTCGGAAAAACTTAAGGGCTGTTTTGCAAAAATGCCTTGGTTGACCGGTATCCTGCTCTAATTGACTTGCGGTTAGGCGGACCTGAGCCGTTGGATCTAGATCCAATGGCCAGAGGGGGACGGGCTGGCTCGGGCGGCGGCGGAGCTCGTCGCCGGCGGCCTGAGCGGCGGCGCTTGGCCGGACTTCGCCGGAAAACGCGATAACGCGTTGCCGGCCTCGATTTCGAGTGGGGTTTGGATGGGGAGACGGAGCGCGCGACGAGGAACGCAACTAGGGGGTTGCGAGGGGCCATCGGGGACGGCAAGAGGCGGTCGGCGACGAGGGGCGGCGCGGATAGGGCGGCGGAGCCGGGCGGACGCGGGGAAACTGGGGGAGGAGAAGAGGAAAGGCGGCCGGAGATCCTCACCACCACGCGGTGCCTCGGGGTGGCTCGTGCGACGGCGGGAAGCAGCGAGGCGGCGGTGCGGCGGTGGCCCGAGGCGCGAGCGGCAAGGGCGGCGGCGGCGGGCGCGGTGGCTAGGGTTAGGCGCGAGCGGCAAGGGCGGCGGCGGCAGGCGCGGTGGCTAGGGTTAGGCGCGAGGTGGCGGTGCGGCTAGGGTTTAGGGGCACGGGGGTTGGCGGCGCTTAAATAGGGCGGGCGCGGGTGCCTGGGCGTGCGGGCCCGAGGCGGAAATGGCGCGGAGGGGCGGACCGAGCTCGGACTCGAGCTCGGGTCCGGCTCGGGCGCGGGGAAGGAGGAAGGCCTGACAGGTGGGGCCCCCCCTGTCAGCGCCAGAGAGAGCGGAGAGGGAGCGGGACGCGGGCTGGAACGGGATGGAGGCGGGGTGCGGGTGCGCGGATGGGCCGGGGAAGGCCGATGGGCCGCGCGCGGGGGAAGAAAGAAAAGGGAAGAGAGAGAGAGGGCCGCGGCTGGGCTGCCAGGAGGAACGGGCCGCGCGCGCAGGAGAAAGAAGGGAGAGGAGGGAGGCTGCGGGCCGGCTGGGCTGGGCCCAAGGGAGAGAAAAGAGAGGGAAAAGAGAGAAGAACAAAACAAAATCAAAAAGGGCTTTTGAATTTGAATTGAAATTTGAACTCAAATTTAATCCAAATAAACTGCAACCAATGAAGCAATGCAAAGAGCATGAGATGCACAAACATATGGTTTTTCCTATATTCATTTTATACTTACGAAGAGAATTGTTTATCAAAATCTTGTAACCCTTTAACCCATCATGCTATTCAATTTATTTTTGTACTTTGCAAAATTTAGGGTGTTACAAACCTACCCCCCTTAAAAGGAATCTCGTCCTCGAGATTCGGCTGGGCTAGCAAAAAGCTGGGGAAATTCTGCCTGTAACTCATCCTCTCGTTCCCAGGTAGCCTCATCCTCTGAATGATGACTCCACTGAACCCTGCACATCCGAATTCTCTTACTCCGGGTAGTTCTCTCTGCTGTGTCCAGTATCTTGATCGGGTGCTCCTCATAAGTCAAATCCTCCTGCACATCCAGTTCTTCCAGTGGCAACTGCTCCTCGGGTACCCTCAAGCATTTCTTCAACTGAGAGATATGAAACACATTGTGCACGTCTGACAATTGTGCAGGTAACTCTAGTTGGTAAGCCACCTCGCCTTTCCGTTCTAGAATCTTGAACGGACCAATGTAATGAGGTGACAATTTCCCTTTGACCCTGAATCTGCGCAAACCTCTGATAGGTGACACCTTCAGATAGACGTAGTCACCTTCCTCAAAGGTCAACTCTCGCCGACGAGTATCTGCATAGCTTTTCTGCCTCGACTGAGCCACCTTCAGGTTCTCACGAACAACCTGTACCTGCCTTTCAGCCTCTTTAATGATCTCGGGTCCAAACAACTGTCTTTCACCTGTCTCACTCCAATACAACGGAGTCCTGCACCTCCTGCCATACAATGCCTCAAACGGTGCCATCTTTAGACTGGCCTGATAACTATTGTTATAAGAGAACTCTGCAAACGGCAAACTCTTATCCCAACTGCCTCCATGTTTCAGTGCACAAGCTCGGAGCATATCCTCTAACACCTGATTTGTCCTTTCGGTCTGCCCATCTGTCTGCGGATGATAAGCGGAGCTGAAGTTCAACTTCGTATCCATTGACTCATGCAACTTTTGCCATAATCGAGACGTAAACTGAGTACCCCTGTCTGACACTATCTTCTTAGGTACTCCATGCAAGCACACAATTCATGAGATGTACAATTCTGCCAATCGTGCACCTGTATATGTAGTCTTTACCGGTATAAAGTGAGCTACCTTGGTCAGTCGGTCCACTATGACCCATATCGAATCGTATCCATCTCGTGTTCGTGGCAACCCCACAATGAAATCCATACCGATTTCTTCCCATTTCCACTCCGGCACCTTCAAAGGCTGTAACAATCCGGCTGGTCTCTGATGTTCTGCCTTAACTCTCTGACACACATCACACAATGCCACATGAGCTGCAACGTCACGTTTCATGCCATACCACCAATACCTTTCCTTCAAGTCCTGATACATCTTAGTACTGCCAGGATGTATAGAATAAGCTGAGTCATGAGCTTCCTGCAAAAGTTTCTCTCGGAGGTGGTCCACATCCGGCACACATATCCTTTTTCTGAACCATACTGTTCCATGTTCATCTTCAGTAAAATCTGGTGCCTTGCCTGCTTCTATCATTCCTTTTATCTCCTGTATCTTAGAATCCTCAAGTTGACCCTTCCGTATGTCTTGGTCGAGGGTCGGCTCTACCTCTATAGTGATTCCTTCCGTATGAGCGACGAACCCCAGGTTGAGTCGTTCAAATTCCTTGTACAACTCCCGAGGCATCTGACTAATCATCGTCGCGTTCACATAGCTCTTGCGACTCAAGGCATCCGCAACCACATTTGCCTTCCCTGGGTGGTAGTGTATCTCCAGATCATAATCCTTGATAAGCTCTAACCACCTTCGCTGCCTTAAATTGAGGTCATTCTGAGTGAAAATGTACTTCAAACTCTTATGATCTGTGTATATCTGGCATCGGTGACCCAACAAGTAGTGCCTCCAAATTTTCAGAGCATGTACCACTGCTGCCAGTTCCAGGTCATGCGTGGGGTAGTTCTGTTCATGCTTCCACAATTGACGGGACGCATACGCAATCACGTGTCCCTCTTGCATCAATACACAGCCAAGACCCTGCTTAGAAGCGTCACAATAGATATCAAAACTTTTGTAAATATCAGGCATAGCCAACACTGGTGCAGTCGTCAACCTCTTTTTCAGCTCCTCGAAACTGTCCTGACATGCCGTAGACCATATAAATTTCTTGTCCTTCTCTAGCAGTGATGTAAGGGGTTTCACTATCTTAGAGAAGCCTTCAATAAATCTCCTGTAGTATCCCGCAAGTCCTATGAAACTTCGGATTTCCGAAACTGTCGTGGGTGGCTCCCATTTTAACACATCTTTTACTTTCCCTGGATCCACTGCAATACCTCCGCCTGTGATGACATGACCCAGAAATGAGACCTCATTCAGCCAAAATTCACACTTGCTGAGCTTAGCATACAACTGATTATCCCTGAGCTTCTGCAAAGCGAGCCTCAAGTGCTCCTCATGTTCCTCCTCATCCTTGGAGTATACCAGAATATCATCAATGAATACTACCACAAACTTGTCGAGATACTCCATGAACACTTTGTTCATCAGGTACATGAAGTAAGCTGGAGCATTAGTCAACCGAACGACATCACCGTATATTCATATAACCCATACCTGGTAGTGAATGCTGTCTTGGCAATATCTGAAGGTCGTATCCTCAGCTGATGATAACCTGACCTCAAATCAATCTTTGAGAATACCTTAGCTCCCCTCAACTGATCAAACAAGTCTTCTATACGCGGCAATGGATACTTGTTCTTGATAGTTACCTCATTCAAGGCCCTGTAGTCAACACACATCCGCTGTGTACCATCTTTCTTTTCAACGAATATCACAGGTGCTCCCCAAGGTGATGAACTAGGACGAATGTACCCCTTACCTAGTAATTCTTTCAGTTGTTTCTTAAGTTCCTCTAGTTCACCAACTGACATTCTATATGGCCTCTTAGCAATAGGTGCAGTACCAGGTAAAAGATCTATAATAAATTCAATGTCACGTTCAGGTGGCATACCTGGCAAATCATCAGGGAAGACGTCCGGGTACTCGCTGACCACTCTGATATCCCCCATCGAACTTGCCTTCAACTGATTCACTGCACAATCCGCTGCCGACGGAAGCGTTGCAACAAACTCGAATCTTTCACCTTCTGGACTAGTGAGAAGTATTGACCTTTTGGCACACTGAATGACTGCATCAACTTTGCTCAGCCATCCCATTCCGAGTATGACATCGATTCCCTTGGAATCCAGCACCACAAAGTTTGCACGGAACTCTCTGCCCACAATTTTGAAATTGACCCCAAGGCACTGATACATGGCCCTCATATTTCCTCCAGGTGAACTAACTAGCATGTGGTTTGACATAGAATGCACGGGAATGCCATGTTTTGCAACTAACTGAGTGGAAATAAAAGAATGCGATGCGCCGGAATCAAAAAAACCGAAGCAGGGGCAGAGTTGACTAGGAACATACCGAACACAATTCCTGAGCTTCCTGAGCGGTCTCCGCAGCGACATGATTCACACGCCCGCGGACGTAGTTTTGCTGACCCTTGTTGCTCTGGGGCGTCTGCATGTTGTTTCGGGGCTGTTGCTGCTGCTGTGGTGTCTGCCTCTGTCCACTGCTGTTAAACTGGCCTGGAGTGTTCTGGCCATTTCCCTTGGGACAACGGTTTGCATAGTGTCCTGCTTCACCACATCTGTAGCAAGTATTACCACCGGCGGGAGCAGTAGCATTGTTTCTCATCGGTGTACCCGTAGGGGTGCCCTGGCGATTCTGCTGAAAGTTGGAGCACTGCACTGACTGACTGGCATGTTGAGCTTGCTGCTGCGGCTGCCCTGTTGGTTGAAGCGCGGGTACTGACTCTGCCCGAAGTTGACATTCTGTCCCCCCGAGCGGAAAGGTGTTCCCTGCGGGGCGTTGAAGCGAGGACGTGCATTACTCTGAACTGCGTCGGTGGTTCGTACTTTCTTTTCTGCTCACCCATCTCCTTGCGAGCATGCTCCACCATGATGGCTTTGTCCACCATCTTCTGGAAACTGTCGAAGGTGTGCACCATTAGTTGATATTTGATAGGACCAATCAGACCCTCCCTGAAGTGATCCTGCTTCTCCTCATCATCTGCGACATCTGCAGGGGCGTAAGAGACAGTTGGATGAACTTGTCACGATACTCGCTCACAGACATTGCTCCTTGTTTCAATGCAAGGAACTCCTGCTGCTTGAGCTTCATCAGGCCCTTGGGTATGTGCTGCTCCCTAAATTTGCTCCTGAACTCCTACCAGCTGATAGTGTCGGGGTTGTCATGAGCTGCTGTGTAAGCATCCCACCAATCTGCAGCGGTCCCTTCCAGTCTGCCCGAAGCATAAAGAACCTTCTCCCTGTCGTACACTGGGCGAGGTTGAGCATCTTCTCCACAGTCTTGATCCAGTCATCAGCTTGGAGTGGATCCGGTGAATGAGAGAATGTGGGAGGCTTGTGACTCATGAACTCCCTGTGCCTGTCCCTTGCTGGTGGTGGTGGAGGTGGTGGCGCTTGGTTCATCTGAGCCTGCATGTTGGCGATGGTGTTCGCCATGTTGGTCAGCAGCTGAGTCTGGGCGGCGAGGAACTGCTCCATTCCTGCGGGTGGCGTCTGGTGCGGTTGACTTGGTGGCGGGTTGGGGTTGGTGTTGTTGCGCACCCTCCGTCGCGGCGCTGCAGGCTGATCGACTCCTGACCCGGACCTGGTGTTCACCATCTGATTGGGTTAGAAAAAGGAGACTCATGAATTCAATCATGGAAAATGGATAGGAACAAGGGCAAGGTAAAGATAGCGAAGAAAAAAACATCCCCAAAATTTTACTAAACTATATATTTGTATTAATAACTTGATATGGTTGTGGTCATCACTCCACAACCTACCGCAATCATTACAAAGATCCAACTCAAACATTGTCACAAAACCAAGCACACTTTCACATTAATCTAATTTAACACACTATTAAGATCGTTCGTTCTAACGATTACAAAAGACTCTTAGAAAACTCCTATCTAGAAAGAAAATTTACTCCTATCTTAACTCCTAAATCTATCCTCTAACGGTAGGTAGTGCGATAGCCGGGCTCTCCATAATGAATACGCTTGCGAGGGGGTGACTCCGGCAAGTACTCCTTTGGTTCAATGCTGTCGCACTCCGGAGGTAACACTGGATCTCCTCTCAGCCGAGCCTCCAGAATTGCCTTCTCCCTGATGGTCCTCATCAGCTTCTTCTTGACCTCCTGGATCTCTGCCCCGGCTGCATCTAGATCCGTGCTGAGAGCGGCGACCAGCTCCTGTGTAGTGTCCATGAGCAGACTTCCTTCCCCAGGGAGTGGAGCAGGAATCTGCGCACAAGTAGCTCCCCTCTTGCGTTATGGAAACTGCTGAAACTCAGTGCCCTGGAGCTCTTCCTTGTAAGCGTAGCAAAGAAAGTAGAGTGCCCTCCTAGCAGCTTCACTAGTCCCTGCCTCCAAAGTCCTCCTGGGCACCTCGTCAATGTGCTTAGAGTATTCCACCCAGCATCTAGGTCTCTCATCCGGAACGCAAATCAACACAGACACCAACCACTCTTCTTCCTGCTGTGCATTCTTGAACAAGTGAGCCTCAAAATGTGGCTTCCGCGGAAAGCCAATCCTCTGCATGGCCCTCCAGAGAAGCGCGGGGAATGGACCCTCGGCAGATTCCAAGTGAAGTATCTGCTTCTCGTAGCGAGGCTCAGGTGGTGGTGGGTTTGTGGCGACAGCTGGCTCCGGACCCTCATCTGGATCGTCATCGTCATCCCCTGGCGCATCGGAGTCCTCAGCATCACCCTTATCCTTGTCTCCATCGGCGGCACCTGAATCACCACCATCCCCTCCTGCAGGGCCCTGATTGCTGCCACTTGAGACCTCTGGATGGTCGTCTGGCAACTCCATGGGCTCCTCCTCAGTGTCGGTGTCCACCCATCCTCTATTGGAATGGTCGTAGTGATGGTCATTCAGTGGGTCGGACACTTCCTGCGAGTGATGAATTGGATGTGGTGGTCCACGGGTGCTCTTACGAGCAGTCTGCCTGATTCTGACCATCTGCAACAGAAGAGGACAACGCAAGATAGAGGGCATTTTAAGAGAGTGCTATGGGTGACCTTAAAGCAAGATAGCATTTTTGTAAACATCAACACACTTGAGAGACAAGCATGAGTTCGAGGAGAAAAAGATAGAAATAGTGTTATAACCAAGAAATAAGCAGTTTTCAAAAACAAGCAGGCAGAAGCTTGGCTACTAAGCAAGATAAGACTTAAAATTCGACCATTACTAGCTAGGCTAACGTCCTACAGTCAACACGGCTCTGATACCACTTCTGTCACACCCGGTTTGGAAAAAGTAACCGAATGCATCCCATATGTGCGCCAGGATCAAGTTCCACACATACAGTAGACGTCACAAGCGAGTATCCGAACAATGCATTAACGAATAAGAGTATAATAGTACTTTATTACATGACCGACAGTCTTAACCTTAAGCGAATAAATAAACGTCGATAAATAGCAGCGGACTTCAACTTCACAGGCAGTTGACTGGGAGACACTCGCCTAGAATTCTCCAATATCTTCGGGAAACTCCGGAAAGTTATCTTGTTCTGAGCAGCATTGGTTTTAATAAAGCAAGCGTGAGTACACTTATGGTTGGTACTCAGCAAGTGGAGTAAATTATATGACATGCAAGGCCAAATCAAGGATAAGCTGACATGGTTTGACTGCGATAAGCATTTTAGTTGGTCAAGTTTTATTCAGCAAGCATTAACTAGGTTTAAGTTTATACTAACCCTTATATAAAAGCTGATTAAATAAACAACAACATTAAATAAGAACATCAGCTTAATTCATTCTTCAAGTTCAATTATCATGTGAGGGTCCAAGCTGCTCTTAACCGTGAGCACGGCTGATATATCAGTTTTCACTCTGCAGAGGTTGTACACTTTACCCACAGCTCGTGTTTCCCTTTATGCCCGGGTTTGCAAGGCCCTTAAACACTTCCAAGGTGAGTGGCAGGGATTCACTACGAGGCCTTTACAAAGATTCCCTAACTCATGATAATCCGCTAAGGTTTCAAGTCAAAGCGGTCATAACTCCTCCTAATGAGGTGGACGCCTTACCCAGGATCATATTACACCCTCAAGAGGACCGAGCTATACCCCGACGATGCAACCCCTCTTGCCCTTTCGGTAAGATCATCATAAGCCAAGGTTTCTAATTAATTAGCCAAGACCAGAGCCATATAGTATTGTGGTTGTACTGTTTTCCTGGGTGGTTCTCCATGTTCCAATTCATTTGATAATCTTATTCTTCGCAATAACAGTATTCCAAGGACATGAAAGGTATAGGGGGCAACATGATTTCCAAACATCCTAAAAACTACTGTTAAGCAACTAGCGTAGCTATAACATAAATAAAACAACCCAGGTTTAAACAAGGAAGTGACATAAAATCTAGTCATATCCTTAATTAGGTTCCATCATATTCTAGACACATGCATGTAAAAAGAGTAAAGGTGTAATTGTGATATTAATAGGACGGAAACATGATCAAGGGCCACTTGCCTTCGTTAGCAACCTGCTGCTGCTCAGGAAATTCTTCAAAGTCTTGCCCCTGCGGATCCTCGAACTGCGCACCGTCTAACGTCGCACACAAGCACATACAAACAAACAAACAAAATAAAATAAGAACAGTACACCAATCAATGAAAACAGAATAAAATAATATTTTAGAAACATTGCATAAGTCGTAAGGACCGCGTGAGCGCAAGAATCGATGAAATCGGAGTTAAAACGGAGAAGTTAGGGCTAAAACGGGGTTCCAGGGGCTTATCTGCGAAGGTTTGGATCTAAAAAGGACCTAAAACAGAGAAACCAGGGGCTAGATCGTAATTAAACCCTAGACAGAGGGGTTAGAACGCAAAATCTAGGGATATTGGACGGCGGGTTCGATTTTGAAAAACCTCAGGGGCCTAAACAGAGGAAAAAGGACGAAGCTGCAATTATTTTTGAACTGGAAAGGACGGCGGGTTGATTTCGGAAAAACTTAAGGGCTGTTTTGCAAAAATGCCTTGGTTGACCGGTATCCTGCTCTAATTGACTTGCGGTTAGGCGGACCTGAGCCATTGGATCTAGATCCAACGGCCAGAGGGGGACGGGCTGGCTCGGGCGGCGGCGGAGCTCGTCGCCGGCGGCCTGAGCGGCGGCGCTCGGCCGGACTTCGCCGGAAAACGCGATAACGCGTTGCCGGCCTCGATTTCGAGCGGGGTTTGGACGGGGAGACGGAGCGCGCGATGAGGAACGCAACTAGGGGGTTGCGAGGGGCCATCGGGGACGGCAAGAGGCGGTCGGCGACGAGGGGCGGCGTGGATAGGGCGGCGGAGCCGGGCGGACGCGGGGAAACCGGGGGAGGAGAAGAGGAAAGGCGGCCGGAGATCCTCACCACCACGCGGTGCCTCGGGGTGGCTCGTGCGACGGCGGGAAGCAGCGAGGCGGTGGTGCGGCGGTGGCCCGAGGCGCGAGCGGCAAGGGCGGCGGCGGCGGGCGCGGTGGCTAGGGTTAGGCGCGAGGCGGCGGTGCGGCTAGGGTTTAGGGGCACGGGGGTTGGCGGTGCTTAAATAGGGCGGCCGTGGGCGCCTGGGCGTGCGGGCCTGAGGCGGAAACGGTGCGGAGGGGCGGACCGAGCTCGGACTCGAGCTCGGGTCCGGCTCGGGCGCGGGGAAGGAGGAAGGCCTGACAGGTGGGGCCCCCCTGTCAGCGCCAGAGAGAGCGGAGAGGGAGCGGGACGCGGGCTGGAACAGGATGGAGGCGGGGTGCGGGTGCGCGGATGGGCCGGGGAAGGCCGATGGGCCGCGCGCGGGGGAAGAAAGAAAAGGGAAGAGAGAGAGAGGGCCGCGGCTGGGCTGCCAAGAGGAACGGGCCGCGCGCGCAGGAGAAAGAAGGGAGAGGAGGGAGGCTGCGGGCCGGCTGGGCTGGGCCCAAGGGAGAGAAAAGAGAGGGAAAAGAGAGAAGAACAAAACAAAATCAAAAAGGGCTTTTGAATTTGAACTGAAATGTGAACTCAAATTTAATCCAAATAAACTGCAACCAATGAAGCAATGCAAAGAGCATGAGATGCACAAACATATGGTTTTTCCTATATTCATTTTATACTTACGAAGAGAATTGTTTATCAAAATCTTGTAACCCTTTAACCCATCATGCTATTCAATTTATTTTTGTACTTTGCAAAATTTAGGGTGTTACACTAATGCGATAAGGACTCGGGTACAACACATTGGATTCCTAAGATTTTATGCAACTAGGGTTTCACTTCAACTCCTAGACGTAATGCAAGATATATATTATATAAGTGAAATGGTAATAAATTGAAATACTGGGGTATGCATTGGGGCTTGCCTTCTTGAGTGGGGTTGGGAGCAGGAGTATCAGAGACTTCCGAACTTTGGTTCGGGGCTTCAGTTAGATCCTCGGCGATGTTTATTGGGTCTTCAGAAAACCCTTGGTCTTGTCCCAAGACTAGCTCTTAGTCTCCATCGTCGGGCGTCGTTGATTCTACATGATATGCAATAATTTAAGTGAGATGGTGCTTGAGTACCTGCGTTCCCGGCGAGGGACTGGTGAACATGGGCAAGTAAGGCGCGCACGAGCACCAGTGAGCTGCGAGGGTTCGACCTGAGTACCTAGATGAGCTGGAGGCCAAGCGGAAGGGGGTTGTCGACGACGAGGCGGCGCGCGGGCGTCTCCGGCGAGGGGCGGCTCGGGGTTGAAGCAATTCCGGCGAAGGAGGTCTCGAAGCTGGACCAGATCAGGTCAGGGAGCTAGCAGAGGGGGTGAGGAAGCAGTGGGCAGCTGGAATTTGGGCGGGGTGGAGCGGTCGCGGCGAATCCCGGCGAGGAGTGCGGCGGCTGGCTCGGTGGTCGCGAGAGGGAAGAAGAGGAAATCAAGCGGGGAGATGGGGTTCGGGTCAGGTTTTATAGGAGAGCACGGCCTTGTAGAAGAGAGGGAGAGAGAAGGGGCAGTCACGGGGCCGGGCTCAGGACAGCGGGCGGCGCCGGCGTGCCCTTCGGGTGTGTGGCAGCCGCTCGGCATCGGCGGCCCGACGTGGCTGAGTAGGGGACGGCCAGCGGAGGCGACGCGGGCGGTGGGAGAGGCAGCACAGCGACACGTGGGCGAGGGGAGGGCGGCGCAGGCCTGCAGCAGGCTCGGGAAGCGGCCGGCGGCGACGGATCACGCGCGCGTGGCAGAGACAGGGGAGATCAGGGACTCGAGGAAGACGATGGAGGACCTAGGTGCAATTTCATAGAAAAGCAGGGACCCTACTGTAATGATCTGATAACTTTTAAACCAGTGCTCAAATGGAGATGGACCTAAAAGAAAAAATGTATGGTTTTCAAAATGGACAACTTTGCTTTAAGGCTCATCCACAGAAGAGCTAAGATTTGGAGTTAACATAAAACTTAGCAAAGTTTCTAAACTTTACATAAATCCTATTTAAAAATTGCACTACATTTACATCCCATGTGTAGTTTCTCCTACATTTACGATTTAAACACAAGTTTTTTGACTTTTGCAAATCAACCCTCATACATTTAAAATCTACACCCCATGCTTACCCATTTAACACTAAAGGACCTCTATTAAAATATATTTATATAAAACCATCCCTTTTTCTTAGCATTTAAATTTTTAAACATACTTTCACCACATTTTGCACATGTCATCATATCAAAATTTAGGGTGTGACAATACTATTTACCTGACTCTCACAAAACCAACTCAAATCTATTGAATTCAACTCAAATTTGAATTCAACTCCTATGCACTCAACCAAATGAAACTTATGCACTAGCATGAATGCACAAACATGTTGTGCTAAAATAAATTTTAATTCTTTGTGAATTAAATTATAAATAAATGCAGCTAGGCAAAATAAATCCTTAGAAAAATTACTGGAGCCAAATTAAATTCATTATAAATCTCGGAATTTTACAATTTATTTTGCCAGGTAATGCGGCGCATCCACTTGGCGCGGTGGTTCTTCCAGTCACCTTCGGCACGAGGGAGAACTACCACACCGAGTTCATTAAATTCGAAGTTGCCAACTTCGAATCTTCATTAAATCCGTGGGCCTAAACGCTAAAAATTGGGCTGATCTGCAAATACTTTTGAACGGCGCTGGACTGCGGGTTGTTTCCGGGAAAACCCAGGGACTCTTTAACAAAAAACCAGGCCGAACCGGTACCTTCCAATCTGGGCCATTAGATCTGGATCTAATGGCTCGGACCTAATTTGATCTCGATCTAATCGTAGGTGTTCACTTCGGATCGGACAGTTCACGATGGACCGGCTGCGGGGCGGCGGCGCTGGTCGCCGGAGACCAATTCCCACGGCGGCGCGCGGCTCGGCTCACCGGACTTCGCCCTAAATGGCGCTCCGGGGGTTAAATCGACCGGGCTTGGGTCGGGCATGATCAGCGCGTCATGCATGATCCACCCAGGGCTAAGGCGGGGCTCGGGGAGGGCTCAGGTGGCGCGCACAACGACGGGGGTGGATCGGCACGGCGGCGCATCACCGGTGCACGCGTTCCGGCCACAAGAGCGAGCTTAGGTCCACGACATCTAGCACAAGACGACCAGGAGGATGATGTGATGCTCACCGAGGGCTTGAACGGGCCAGAGAAGCAGCGCAGGCTGGCCGGCGACCAGGCCCGAGCGGCTGGGATGGGCTGCGCTCGCGGGGAGGACTGATGCGGGCGTCTCCGGGCTTCTGGTCACCGGGGATCGACTCGTGGAGATCCTGTGAAGGTTCTACGGGGGTTAGGGAGGTCCGGGGATCACCGGCAGCGAGGAATCGCAAGAGCAGTGTAGGATACCGACGGCGGTCCTCGGCTCGATTCCGATGCGGCAAGGCTCGGGGTCGAGAGTGGAAGCCTCGGGAAGCTTCCTGGCGGCAAGGCGGAGCTGCTGCGGGTCTTGGCCAGAGCTGGGGTGCGCCGGAGCGGCCGGCCCACGTCAGAGCAGAAGCGGCTTGAAACGAACCGGATTCCCGAATCGAGGAATCCGACTCCCTGTATCATCGTGATAGTCCCCGGATCAAGTGCTATCACATACAGAACTCATTTCAGGCATAATATCACAGTCGTACTTATTATAAGGTCAAACATGGGTTTAATTATTACATAAATCCAAAGGATCTGTAGTACGGAATTTATTACAAGCCTCTCGGCTAGTTCGAACAAGCAGAAGGCGCAAAATGGTAGCTAGGTCTTCGGCCATCCTTCATCTCCGGGATCCTCCTCCACAGGCGACTTGAGCGTAGCTCGGGTCTCAGTCGTACCATCTGTCATCGTTGGGGTCGATCTCCGGATCGGATCCTGCATCGTACCAGGCTATCCCCAAGGAATGGGATAGGTTCACGTCACCATCTGAATGCAAGCTTTATCGTGGTCTATACTACGGATATAACAGAGTTCAAGAGGTAAAGCTGGAGGTTTTCCCTATGCATGCAATAAATATATATATATAAGAATACACATCTCCCTCCATTCCCGACTCGGGCCCTTCCGGCATCCCGGACTCCCGGTCACACACACCTTCCAAAACCACCAGGTCGATGCGAGGACTCCCTCTCCTCGCTCCCAGCTGCCCCCTGGCAGGAAGTTATTCTAGAGGGAGGTAGAAATCATGAGTAACACTAACTAATAAGAGCAACAGAGGAGTAGGGATGTCCATAATCGAGGACACGCCTATACGTATAGTTTTCACCCTGCAGGGGTTGTACACCTGGACCCACTCGAATCGACACTAGTCGGAGATCAGCCGACTAGTATACGAAACACCGGTATACTAAAACGGAATTAGGAGCCACGGCACCATCCGGCTTTCCCGGGTCTTGGGCGCATCCTCCCACGGAAGGTCGCCCCGGGACTGCGAAGCCTCCCATGCGTCTCGGGGAACATGAGGTCAGCACCTTCTTCCCCTGCACCGATACTCGATCCTCCTACCGGCTTGGTACCGCACTTGCTAATTCCGGACCGGGCCCACCCTCATAATGGGTAAGTGGTGTGCACGCTTAACAGATTCCCACAAGTCATGGTTACTCTCACCCGGTCCTTAAATGCCGAAGCGGGCATCTTCGTCAAAAGCGTATCCACCACGGTGGTCCGCGACTGCACCCTTAACGGGTGCCTCAAACACCTCAAAAACATAACCAAAGCTGTACCCGCCATAGGTACCCGTAGGGTGTGCCAAGATACACACCCCAAGCCCTCGATCCACGATCGAGTTAGGTTGCCCACTCCCGGCTAAAACCCTAATCACCAACTCCTGAAGAGAACCACTTCACACACGCCAAGACTATCCACATGATTCCCACACATGCACATTCAAGGATTTACAAGGCATTTCATATGATAAACAAGTAAGATAGGTTGGCAAGGAATAAGGTATATAGAATGGGCCATGCAGGTTCATCTTGATATAAGCATACATATAGCGATAGCACATCTACAAGCAATGCCTAATAGGAATTCAAATCGTAGATGGGCGTGAACCTGGCATCTCTTCAAAGTCCTCCTGGGCCTCCGAGTAGTCCTGGCCGTCGGTCAACTTCTCGCGGTCAGATCCTATTAGTAAATACAAGTAAGAGTAGGGACTAAAGTGCAAATATGCACAAAACTCTGCAATTAAGATCCAAATCACCACAAAGCCTACTCTAACGGGTGGTTCATGATTTTAGAAGAATTATGGAACCGGTTTCATAATTTTCGGAGGTCCGGTTGATTTATTATGAATTTTCTAAGGGAAAATCTATTTCTGGAATTAATAAAACAATTTTGGAAAAGAAAATTACCAAACAGTGACATGTGGCAGCACCAGGGCGTGCCACGTGGCATGCTGACATCAGCATGACGTCAGCATGACGTCATCAGGGGGGTCCGGGCCTGCTGACGTCAGCAGTGGGCCCTGCTGACGTCAACGTTGACCGGTCAACATTTACCGGTCAACGGTCAAGGTGGGGTCCACGGTCAACGGGCCCCACGGGTCAGCCTCAGCTCGAGGCTGACAGCTGGGCCCGTCGGGTTTGGCCGGAAAAAGAAAAAGGGGCTCGGCTTGGTTCTGGGTCCAATTCAAATGGGCCGGCTCGGTTGGCCCAACAAGACTCGGCTCGGCTCGTGGTTTAGCTCGGCCTGCGGCTCAGCAGGCCAGCTCGGGCAGTGGGCTGGCTAGGCGTGTAGGCTGGCTCGGCTTGGATCCTTCGCGGGCTGGCTTCTTTTCCTCCGTGGGCCGGACTCGTCGCTTCGCCTTCTCCTCCTCGCGGCCCGGCGACTCCTGGTCTTCTCCTTCGCTGACAGGGCGGTCCCACGTGTCGGCCTCCGCGGGATCCGGTGTGGCGGGGTTCGGATCCGGTGTGGCAGATGGGCCTGCGTGTGTGCGTGTGGGCGCCCTGGCGCGCGTGCGGGTGTCGCGGCCACGTCGCGGGGTGGACGCGCACGGCAAGGCCGTGGCGCAGGCAAGGCTAGGCTGGGGGTGATCGGGTCTCGTGGCATGGGTGCGCACGCACGCGCGCGGGTCCTGGCATTCCAGGGCCGCGGCGTGGCTGTGCCGTGCGCGGGGCACCGGCATCCCGGGCCCGCGGCACGACGCGGCGGCGGTAAGGCGACGGCGGTAGCGGGGAAAACGGCGGCGCGTCGGGCTCCTGCACAAAAGTCGGCACGGTGGACGGAAGGGGAGTGGGGGTTCCTAGGGCTTGCTACAGAAGGCTCCTCGGCATCGCCGGCAGCATAGGGGAGAGGGAAAGGGACAGCGACGGCGGCGCTCACCGACGGGGCTGAAGGAGAGGGCGCTCGGGGCTGCGGAGATGCGAGGCCGGTGGGTCGGGGCCGTGCAGGAAGGGCTGCGGCGTTGATGTCGTCGTACGGGTCGCCGGCCTGGTGGAGCTCCGGTGGTGGCGTCGTCCTCGCTCGGCTCCGGGTGGCGTCGGTGTCCTTCTCGCTCGGCTCCGGGTCCTCCTCCTCTTGCACTGCTCCTCCTCCTCCTTCCCTCTCTCTCTCGGGTGCGGCGATGTCGGAAAGGGAACAGGGGTGCGGGTGGCTAGGGTTTTTGGGCGGCGGCTGAGGGGTTTTATGGGCGATCCTAGGGCTCGCGGCGCGGGCCCGGACGTCGAGGGCGGCGATGCTCGGCGCCCGTGCCGTGGCCACGCGGCGGACATCCGGCGGCTGCAGCGCGGCTAGGGTTTTGCGGTGCGGCCGGCCGAGGCGCGGGGGAAAAGGGGGCGCGCGCGGGCGGGCGGTTGCGCTGGTTGTCATGGAGCGGAGTGGCGCGCGGGCTGGCGGATGACGCGAGGGTGCGGGGCCGCGGCGGGGGAAAGAGGAAAAGAGAGGCAGGCGGTTGGAGGCTCCTGTCGCGGAGCGGGCGACGCGGCGGAGGCGAGCAGGCGGGAGCCGGGAGAGGGAGTGGCGAGAGGAAGGGGAAAGCTGACGGGTGGGACCCGCCCGTCAGCTGCCCCGGGCAGATGGATAGGGAGAGGTCGCGATGCTTCGCGATGATGGGCTGGGCCGGTGTTGCTGGACCGGTTCGTGTGCGGGAAAAGGAAAGGGAAAAGGGGGAGAGGGAAGAAGATGAGCTGGGCCGGGGCTGCGTGGGCCGGTGGGCCGGCGGTCCATGGGGGTATTAGAGGATGGGTTTTGGATTTGAATTTGAATAGCCTTTTCAAATTCAAATCCCACACAATTGAATCAAACAAATTCGAAAATCCAATTCAATCAAAATGCATCAACCCCTCTGTGACAGTTCATGTGTTTGTAAGCTAGGCTTATAATTTGATAGTGTGAAGTGTACGCTGGTTAAGTGTTAAACTTTTGTGTGTTTGTGTGAAACTTTTGAAAATTTAAAGTGCAAGTAAAAAGGGCATTTTTGTAATTACAGAAAAACCTAGGGTTGTTTCTGTAAAATGTATTTGAATAGGAGGTAATTTCAAAATAAAGGAAATATATTTTTCTTACTTTGTGTCTTGTAAGAATATATATTTATCCAAAAGTTTCATCAGAAATGCGTGTGCTGAAGTGTGTAAAAATTTTGGGTAAAATGGTGATAATAAGGGTATATATGTAATTTTATAAAAGAACAAGTCCTTTTATGCAAAATAGGTGATTTACAAGAGTAACTTTCCAAAAATTACTAGAAGTAAAAAGGTAATAATGTAAGCAATCATGACTTACATAGCATCTTGCAAAAAGGCCCAATGTTATATTTAAGTTATCTTAACATGGACAAAGATTTTATAAAATTCAAAGTTAGTTTAAGTCTTAAAGTAAAACTCTATATTTTGAGTTTTGGAGTTCAAACCCTAAAACAAAGTTGTAGAGCTTGAAAAGTTGTACAATTTTCATTTTGGTCACATTTTTGTTTGAGCTCCAGAACAGTGTTTAAATTCTTCTTTACCAAAGGGTCCCTGCAATTTTCTAAAATTACAAATGAGTCCTTGGGAAATTCCCTTTGTCTTCCTCCTCTGGCGCTGCTCTGTTCCTGCTCTGCAGCCCACCGCTGTGCCGACCATCATCGCCACCTCCTGCTGCAACCAAAGTACACGCGTCTAACTGTGCTGCTCCTCTATCCTCTCCCCGCGTTGTGTATTTCCCTGCCTCCCTTCCTCTTCTCCCACTGGCAGCATAGTCCCGTCTATATCCCCTTCCTCTCTTCCATCCACCGGCGCAGGAGCTGCAGTAGGCGGCGGGCGTGAAGGGCCAGAGCGCTCCCGAGCAGTGAGGTGCGGTGCAGGTGGTCCAGCCCGAGCAGACGCGTGGCTCCGGGCGCGCGCTCCCGAGCGGAGGTTGGCGGCGCTAGGCAGCAGCGGCCCAAGCGGTCGGCTCTGGGCTTGGCCCCAGGCGCCAGGCGGCGCGACGCACGCAGGCGGCAGGCGCTCGGTGGCTTGCGGGCGCAGGGGCGAGCGCAGCTGCGGCAGCGCGGGCACGAGGGCGAGCGGGCCCAGCAGCGGCAGGCGGCCGCGGCTCGGCCGGTGCGCGAGCTGGCGCGCGCGCGGCAGCAAGTGCTGGCGGCGGCTGGCGCGAGGGCCGGGCGTGCGCGAGCGGGCACCCCGCAGGCAGGCCCGGGCGTGGGCCGCGGCAAGCGCAGCGTGCTGGCGCGTGGTGTGGCTCGGCCGGAGCTGCCTGCTTCACTGAGTTCCGCCCCCTCACCGTGGAGAACCTCCTTCCGGTCTTCCTGCTCGCCTTTTAATCCCCAAAATGAACTCCCGGTGAACGGCTCGAACTTCCCGGCCCTCGGCATGACCTCCTCCAATCGGAACCGAGCCCCCCCCCCGGCGCCTCCTCTGCTTCCAGTTCACAGGAAGGACCCTGTGTAACAATTGAGACAAGGTCAGGGTGTTTTCTGCAAGTTATAGACTCACAGAAATAGTGCTGTATGGGGACCTATATGTAAGAATGTTTGTTATTTCATGTGAGAAGCGCTGTTAGCTTGTAAATTCAATAGGAAATAGTAGGAAATTCCAAAAATTGCAAAACCAATTTTGTTAGAAACTAGATTTGGAGCTCTACAACTTCTATTAAATGAGTTTGATATGAAACTAAATAGTTTAGAATCTATGTTGAATCTAAGATAAGGGAGAGTAATATTCATAGCTTCTACATGTTAACTTTGTAGATCATGATTTTTGTTATGCAAATTTTTATAGATTAAGTATGAATCGATGTGGAATTTTCAAACCTAATTTTGCTTTATAACTTAAATTCTTTTAAGTTAATCAATTCAATTTGTTTATAGAAGAAATAGATAAGCTATATTTAGTCATGTTTGCTTGTTATTGCAATGTGTTTCTTGTGCCGCTTGTTTAAATCTTAATTAAACTTGTTGTACAACTTTAAAGCATAAGAGAGGTCTAGTTTGAACGTGAAATGTTTGATTTGTATTTAACCTATTATTTGTGTGACGCTAAACTTAATTAATTATTGGTAGCCAAAGTCCTTGCCATAGATTGACTAAAGATAAATTGTGCACCATGGCTAATGTACTTGCTGCCCCTATGGCAGACTTTTTGTGATGATTGATTAACCTTTTATTCATATGGATGCTCATGCCTTTACTTCAGTCTTGATTGCAATATTGTTAGAGTCCCTTCCTATGTAAAGGTCTTAGTCTACCTCGTGTATCGACTGCTTAGTTAATATACCTTTGTAACTAGGCTTAGCAATCGACTACTAGTTCAGCCAATTTTTGATAGGCGTAACCCCATCGGCCATAAGCCTTTTGACTTCTTCCCTATCGGCAAAAGCCCATCGGCCCGATGTTAACCACTCTATCGGTCCGATCTGATGTTAGTACCCTGACCGACCTGGTCCGATCTAGACCACCACACTAGCTATGCGTTAGTCAGTTATTTATTAATATCATCGAACCACTTAAACACTGATTACTTTGGTTAACACTCCAGTCAAGAATCGGATAGGCACATCCAATAGAGAACGTATTTATCGGCTAAGCACAGCCAGTACAGCATAGGGAATCGGCTACTTGTGCCGACTCACAAATCTAACACATGCGCACATATTAGCTCGGCCAACGTTCACTCTCAACTAGTTTACCAATGCACAATCAAATTGTTACATACCCTGATCGGCTAGCATGCTGATGTTTACAAATCAACTAAATTGCTAAAAACATAAATCGGCTATGCCGAGGTGCACAGTGATCAACTAACCCTCCGATTTAAATAACGTATCGGCTGCACATAGTCGACGTATCGGAGATACACACACGATCTTAGAGTTCTGTTATCCACTGACCTAAGCCAATTCCAGTTGTTTCCCATAGCGGTCAAATATGGCCGGTCAATCCTTAGTTTTCCCATCCTTATCCACACACTGTTATCAGCCGATTTATCGGCTGAGAGATCGGCTATATGCTTACCAGTTACATACCCTCAACCTCATCCTCCTTAGTCTAACTCTACACTTATAATCTCACCAACCTAGTTTAATATTAGTGTTCTGTTACACCTAATTCTTGAAATAGGTCTAACTTAGATAACCCCATCGGCTGAATGACAATTGATTGTTGTACTGACATAGTCAAGCCGATGCAACTACACCTGATTACCTAGGATAACACTTAAGCACATCTCATTTAGGCACAGCCAGTGCAGAGGACAATCAGCTACACAGCTGATATGCCCTCATAGATATAGGAGAACATTAAGGATGAAAACCGGCTACACAGCTGATTCACCAATCAGCTGAATACGCTGAGACACAGACCGTACGGATACATAGTTCGACTAGTCTATCAATACACCATCGGCTAGTTACTCGCATTAGTCAACTAGCTATGCCGATACATCACTCGACTAATTCTACCCGATGTTTAAATCGGCGAATGTGCCGATACACTAAATCGGCTAGAAGGTCAAATTACCGATCGACTAGTTTTGCTAAAGCATGGATCCGCTATGCTGATACACACGCGATTAGTTAAGTACGCCGATGCTCACACAAATTAGTTAGGACACAGCTGCTTTAGGAAACATCCCTCTGCTAAAGTGATCGATGTTTTCATCGATCAATTAGAAAACCAGTGCACCTGTCAACCGGCTACCCAGACCAAAGTACACAACCTTGGATCAGTAAGATCGCACAGTAGACACGCCTCTGTTAGGCACGACCAAAGCACATCAGTCAGCTAAACCGGATGCATCCTCATCGGTTAAGACCAAGATCTATACACCAACCAATTAGATAATCAAACATGCTACCTAATGAAGTTAGTATGGATGTTTAGGGTAACCCCCCCTGTTGCCTAACGAGACTAGTTAGTTTAGTTAATACTCGATAAATGACTGCCCAGTACAGGGTAGTTAGGTTGTTTGTTGAAATGTAATGTTCCTTTATTTGGATTGCAACTTTATCGTGAATTGAAATGAAAGTGTATGCATTCATTAAACTCCATCTTGCATATCATATAGATTCGACCACTCTCGCCGACGGAAATTACCAACTAATCCCGGAACCAGAAGGAAGTTATTCTGAAGACCCCGGGAACTTCGTCGCGGGATTATCTGAAGTCCCAAACCAAAGTTCGGAAGATATTGACTTACTGACTTCAGACCCACCAATAAAGGCAAGCCCCGGACATAACCTACTATTTTTATTACACTGCACACTATATTTATTTATGTAATCTATGCATTAAGTTCCTAGGAGTTGTTTGAAAACCTTAGTTGCATAATTCCAGGAACCAATGTATTGTACACTAGAACTTGAGTCCGACTAGCTGCTATGCTTATAGGACCAGTAGAAGACGAGTGATTTCTTGTCACTCGCGCGATATAGGAGTTGTAATGTTTACATTCCTGTTATCACTATAAGGATGACGGACGGGAGTTTTATGAGGTGTCATGGTCAAGATGATACCCGTCTGTGTTGATGAATTTGATAAGGTCGCAGTGTGTGGTAGCGGTGGTTAAGCGTTTGAAAGTACTAGCCACATGCCGTGAAATATGGTAAGCGGTAAGCCTAGTAACCGATCGGCCCGAGGAGTGGACATACCTCCCACCACATGTATTTGCTTCTTTTGGTTACTTTATTCGACGTGTAGGCATACGTGTTGCTGGGCAACCAGGAGTACGGGTTTTGTAGTCGCGCTACAGACGTATGTCCTGCACTTTGGAAGTGCGTATGACCTGCAGTCGCTTGTGGTGGCCCTAATCCACGAGTCGGAATGAAAGGCAAACGGTTGCTTCGGAACGACCCTGTGGTGTTCCAAGCGTGTGTGTTAGGTTTACCCTTGCAAGGATTTGAATCTCGATTCAGGAATCGTCCGCCTCTCACGATGAATGAGACTGCTTACCCCCTTTACCACATAGAGTAACAAGAGCAACTTTATGATTATCAAAGATGATGTTTGATTAAAGATTCTATCCTGTTTGAGTAGTTATAGGTGCTTACCTAGAATGGTTAATCCACTAGAATCTGAAAGCTAAAAGTTGAAAGTAAGGATCTACTCTTTGTTGCTTTTCAGCTGAAAACTCTACCCAAAGCTAAAAGCCTTCATAAGTCTAGTTACATGGCTAAGTATACCATGAGACGGGTAAGCCTTGCTGAGTATTAGTATACTCAGCCTTGCTAGTTGAATGTTTTTCAGGTGATATCTGTGAAGACCCTACTCTTTCCTTGCCTTGGCCCTGTGCTCTTCCAGATGATTGGTCCGTGGAATGGGATCCGTCCTTGGCCAGCACTGGTGATATTGAGTGATGTTGTGCCCGGGCTTAGCATGACATCCGTCTTGACAACGTGCTGTAGATCATCGCGTATGTTTTCCGCTGCTAAAAACCATAACTTTATCAGTTTGTATTGTTTACTCTAAATTTGAAACTTTGCTCTATTATGAAAACTCTTGTAATGTGATTTCCTGTGATGTAAAATATAATGGTGATTGTATCTCTGGACTCACCTTCGTGTGAGGTAACCTTATTGATCCTGTGTATCGGTGGTTTATCGGGACGTTACCCGACAGGCCAAGGAATTATACCGTTTGAAGCACGTTGGAGCCCTCTGGAGTGGACTCGCGTACTTGAGCCGGTATAATTCAGGTTGGTTCTGCCACACCCTCCAAACAAGATCATACACAAAAGTTTTTGAAATTCACGATTTTTGGTTAAATAAACCTTCTAGGGGTTAATATGGAATGTTACATGGCTCCGCTCTGAGCTTCGGTGTGCGGCGGCGGCTATGGTTCGGGTAGCGGTGAGGGTAGGGCGCAGAGGGTTTAGGGTTCAGCTTTAAGGGGAGAACCGGGGTCCTGCCGTGCGGGCCCGGCGCTAGGGGTCGCCGGAGATTTCGGGCGGCCGGTGTGTGGGGAAGAAAGGGAGAAGGGAAGAAGAGGGAAGACGGGGGAGCTGATAGGTGGGGCCAAAGAGCCAGAAAGAGAGAGGAGGAGGCACGGCTCGGGCTGGCTGATGGGAAGCGGGGAGCGGCCGATGTGGGGCGGCCGATGGAAGCGAGCTAGGCCGATGTGGAGGCGGAGGCGGAGGCGGCCGATGTGGGGCGGCCGATGGAAGCGAGCTGAGCGGCCGATGGACCGAGCGAGGGGGATCGGGCCGCAGGGGAAAGGAATTGGCCCAAGGGGAAGAAAGGAGGCGGCCGGGCTGGGCTGGCTGGGATCTAGTTTTGCTCTTCCATTTCGTTCCCTTTTTCTTTTCTAATCCTTTTGAAACCCCCAATCTATTTGAATTCAAATGATCTTTTGAATTCAAACCCTGTGCACTCATTCCAATAAAACATATGCACCAGCATGAATGCACAATCATGTTGTTTCTAAAATAAATTTTAATTCATTGTAGTCTAAAATTAGTTTAAATGTAGGATAAATCAAGAAAAACCTTAGAAATTTTATTTAAGCCAAATTAAATTCATTAAAATTTAGGAAATTTACATTAGAGTGTTACAAACCTACCCCCCTTACAGGAATCTCATCCCGAGATTCAGATAGGCTAGCTAGCAAAGAGTTCGGGATATGTCTTCCTTAGCTCATCTTCTCGCTCCCAAGTAGCTTCATCCTCCGTGTGATGACTCCACTGCACACGGCACATCTTGATCTTCTTATTCCTAGTAACTCTCTCAGATGTCTCTAGAATCTTCACCGGATGCTCGGTGTAGATCAGATCCTCTTGTACTTCCAACCCTTCTAGCAGTGCTTGTTCTTCTGGCACCCTCAAGCACTTCTTCAGCTGAGACACGTGGATCACATCATGCACTCCCGAGAGGTTGGGAGGCAACTCCAAGCGGTATGCTACCTCACCTTTCCGTTCCAACACCTTGAATGGACCGATGTAGCGAGGGGCTAGCTTCCCTCTCACGTTAAACCTGCGGATTCCTCTCATCGGCGAGACCTTCAGGTACACATGATCACCCACTGCAAAGGTCAGATCTTGACGATGAACATCCGCGTAGATCTTCTGACGAGTCTGTGCGACCCTCAGGTTCTCTCGCACCTGCTGTACCAGCTGTTCTGCCTCTTCAACAATATCCGGACCAAACACCTGCCTCTCACCAATCTGATCCCAATACAGTAGAGTCCTGCACTTCTGACCATACAGGGTCTCGAAAGGAGATTTCTTCAGACTGGCCTGATAACTGTTATTATAGGAAAACTCTGCGAACGGCAGGCATTTATCCCAGCTGGTACCATACTAAATAGCGCAGGCTCGAAGCATATCTTCCAACACTTGGTTGGTTCTTTCTGTCCGCCCATCTTTCTGAGGATGATAGGCGGTACTGAAGCGTAGCTTCGTATCCAACGAATCATGCAACTACTCCCAGAACCGTGAAGTGAACTAAGATCTTTGATCAGATATGATCTTCTTCGGAACACCATGTAGACAGACGATCCTGGAGATGTACAACTCTGCGAGTCTAGCACCGGAGTAAGTAGTGTTCACTGGGATGAAGTGGGCAACCTTCGTCAACCGATCCACTACTACCCATATAGAGTTGTACCCTTTCTGGGTACAAGGCAATCCAACACTGAAGTCCATAGTGATTTCCTCCCATTTCCACTCTGGAATCTTCAACAGCTGCAATAGACCTGCTGGCCTTTGATGTTCCGCCTTGACACGCTGACAAGTGTCACACATAGCCATGTACTCCGCAACGGAACGCTTCATTCCATACCACCAGAATCGTTCCTTGAGGTCATAATACATTTTCGTGCTGCCCGGATGAATGGAATATGCTGTACCATGACCCTCACTCAAGATCAGCTTCCTGAGATCCTTTACATTCGGCACACATATCCGTCCCTTGTACCACAAGGTACCCTGATCATCCTCTCTGAAATGAGGTGCTTTGCCAATCTTGAGCCGTTCACGGATCTTCTGCAGCTTCTTATCATCTTTCTGATGCTGCCTGATCTCTGCCGCTAGAGTGGGTTCTGCCTCAAATGATGCACTCGAGGTGTGATGCAAGAAACCCAAACTCAACTGCTCAAATTCCTCGCATAATTCTCGAGGCATCTGAAAAGCCACGGCCATGTTAACATAGCTCTTCCTGCTTAAAGCATCTGCTACAACATTGGCCTTACCCGGATGATAGTGAATCTCCAGGTCATAATCCTTGACCAACTCTAGCCATCTTCTCTGCCGCATGTTCAGCTCACTCTGAGTGAAAATGTACTTGAGGCTCTTGTGATCCGTGTAAATGTCACACCTTTGCCCAAACAAGTAATGCCTCCATATCTTCAGAGCATGCACAACTGCGGCTAACTCCAGATCATGAGTGGGATAATTCATCTCGTGCCGGCGTAACTGCCGGGAAGCATAAGCTATAACTCTGCCTTCCTGCATCAAGACGCAACCAAGACCATCCCTCGAAGCATCACAATACACTGTGAACCTCTTGCTCTGGTCTATAGAGTAAGGACTGGTGCTGTAGTCAACCTCTTCTTCAGCTCCTCGAAAGCCTTCTGGCGCTCATCAGTCCAAGAGAAATCCACACCCTTCTCCAGCAAGGAAGTCAAAGGCTTCGAAATCTTGGAGAAATTCTCAATGAACCTCCGATAATATCCTGCTAAGCCCAAAAAAGAGCGGACTTCCTTCACTATCTGCGGTACCACCCAATCAAGCACATCCTTCACCTTTCTGGGGTCCACAGCAATACCTCCCTTGGAGATGACATGACCGAGGAATGGAACCTCGTCAATCCAGAATTCGCACTTGCTAAGCTTGGCATACAGCTTGTGCTCTCTGAGCCTCTGCAACACAAGCCTCAGATGTTTCTCATGCTCTGCTTCTGACTTGGAATATACCAGGATATCGTCAATGAATATCACCACAAACGTGTCCAGATAATCCATGAAAACCTTGTTCATTAGATGCATGAAGAAAGCCGGAGCATTGGTCAGGTCGAAGGACATGACCGTATACTCGTATAGCCCATACTTGCAGGTGAATGCCGTCTTCGGAATATCCTCGGGACGGATCTTCAACTGGTGATAACCCGAACGCAGATCAATCTTCGAGAATACACAAGCACCCTAAAGCTGATCAAAGAGATCCTCAATGCGAGGCAAGGGATGCTTGTTCTTGATGGTGACTGCATTCAGATCCCGATAATCAACGCACATTCTCTTTGCTCCATGCTTCTTCTCTACAAGCAATACAGGGAAAGCCCAAGGAGAGAAACGACGATGGATATAACCCTTGGCTAGCAACTCGTCGACAGTCTTCTTAACTTCCTCATGCTCAACGGGTGCCATACGATAGGGCCGCTTAGCAATATGAGCTGTGCATGGCAAGAGATCAATAGAAAACTCAATGTCGCAATCAGGCGGCATACGTGGCAAGTGATCCGGAAAGACATCCGGGAATTCAGACACCACGCGAATACCATCTGTGGGTCTAGCCTCCATCTGACAAAGAATTCCAGAAGGCTCCGAAGCACTGACTGTGACCTCCTGTCCATCCGGTGCCGACAAGTGGACAGTTCTCTGAGCACAATCAATCCTGACACCCCATCTAACAAGGGTCTCCATTCCCAAAATCACATCGATACCCTTGGTGTCTAGCACCATCAGATTAGCACCGAACTCTACCCCTCTTATGACAACACTGACTCTGTGACAGAAGATATGAGACCTCAATTGCCCTCCCGGTGATGATACTAACATGCATCTCTTTAATGTGCTAGTATGAATGCCATGATGCTCGACAAAAGACCGAGTAATGAAGGAATGCGTAGCACCAGTATCAAAAAGCACTGTAGCAGGGTGGGTATTGACCATGAACGTACCAATATCCACGTTGGGAGCCTCGGCTGCCGACTCGGCCGTCACGTGGTTCACCCTGCCCTGGGATGGTGCCTTGGGCTGAGCTGGGCGTCCTTGCTGTCCAGTCTGCACCTTCCAGGGAGAAACGTTGGCGTAGTGTCCCTGCTCGCCGCAGTGATAGCACGCCTGTGGGAATGCTGGAGCTTGCTGTCCAGCAGGAGGAGTAGGCAGTCCCTGCCGTGGAGCTGGTGGAGCCGGTGGAGCTGAGCGTGCCGGAGGTGCTGGAACCCTCTGGCTCTGTCCCAACTGCTGCTGCTGCTGAGGACGAGGCGGGTACTGCTGCTGTCGCTGCTGGTACGACTGGATCTGCCTCTGCTGCTGCTGTTGCGGGTACTGGTACCGAGGCCGAGTGTTGCTGCCAAACGTAGCAGGAGCCATCTTCCTCTTCTTGTCCTCAATCTCCCGGCGTTTGCGCTCGGTGTTGAGGGCAGAGTCAACCAAATGGTTGAAGTTGTCGAAGCGGTGGTTCATGAGCGCGTACTCCAGGTGATCATCTAGTCCCTCCCTGAAGCACTCCTGCTTATCGCCATCATTGGCGACCTCAGCGGGGGCATAGCGAGCGAGCTGGAGGAAATGATCACGCTACTCGGTCACCGTCATAGCTCCCTGAAATGATAAGCACCGGAAACAAGAGGATGGATTTTACTCAGCATTCCTTATTTCACGAAGAGAAACAAGGGTGGGCTTGAGCTCAAATAGGAATTGCGGAAAGATTTTACTCTAATTTACCTGCTTAAGCGCAAGGAACTCCTTGTGCTTCGTCTTCATCACTCCAGCAGGGATGTGGTGGTTCCTGAAATGCTCCCGGAACTGGACCCAAGTGAGGGCGTCGCGGTCCCGAGCTGGGTAGGACTCCCACCAGTTGAGAGCTGAGCCTTGCAGCTGTCCTGCCGCGTATAGGACTCGCTCTCTGTAGTCACACTGAGCGACATCCAACTGGCGCTCCACTGAACAAAGCCAGTCGTCAACCTGGAGTGGATCAGCCGCATGGGAGAATGTCGGCGGGTGACCCCTCAGAAAGTCCGCACGCCTGTCACGGGGCTGCTGAGGTGGAGGAGGTGGCGGCTGAGCATGGATCTGCTGCAGAGTCTGAACAGTGTTGTTCAGGGTGGCCATCATCTACATCTGGAGCTGGAAGAACTGCTCCAGAGTCAGAGGTGGAGGCATCAGCAGTGGCTGGTCGGTACCCTGGTTGTTCTGCCCTTGCTGGCCAGAACCGGTGCCGGTGCTCCTGGTGTTCACCATCTGTTTGCAGCAGAACAAAGCTTATAAGAGGCAGATATTGTACGATTCTGGAAAGAAAACTCTGGCAGGATAAAGTAGAGAGAAAAGAGTGTACGGTTTTACCCCCAACGACCCCCAACGATCTAACTCCATTTTATTACTTAATTTAAGTCTGCATTAAAATCGATTTGCATGAGCAAGTTTAACTTCTAAACTATGCAATCAACCAAAAATCCAAATCAAACACTTTGCACAATCACAAACATTCAATATTCACATCTTAGCCGAGTTTATCACACTACTCGACTAACACACTCGTTCTAGCGCACTTTCATCGGGATAGCCTAAACTTAAGGGGTTAGACGAGTTCAGGCCAACGTCTACGGAAAAGATCAAACTAATTCTCAGAGAGGACAAGAGAGAGAGAGCGAGCAGATCAAGGTTTAAGGCTCAGGGAATAGAGGCAGAAATAATGTTGGGAGTTTTGCGGAAGCAAGGCAAAGGAAAAAGAAGTCCTAAATTTGGCCAGTTCTATCTAGTCTTTGTCCTACAGTCGACACGGCTCTGATACAAATTCTGTCACACCCGATTTATAAGAACATAAACCGAGCAATCATATATGCGCCAGGATCAAGTCACGCATATATAGAATAGAATCATCAAGATATCACAACGCGTATCTCGAAATAAAAGCGTATAAACCGTAAATGAATATCTTTATTACAACTGAATCAAGAATCAGTTCAAGGAATGCGGAAGCGTAAAATAAATACATGAAGAACAGGGCGCCACAGGGACGTCGGCTGGGAGACAATGCCTAGAAATCGTCGAGTCCGCTGATGTAGTCCTCCATGTTGCCTGGTACTGAGCAACAGTCGAAGATATCCCAAAGAGAACAGAAGAGTAGAGAAGGCAAGTGCGAGTACACAACTTGTACTCAACAAGTATGACACGAATTATGAGGCTCTAAGGTTAGCTGACTCAACTGCATTAGCTTTTAATCTTGGCAAATTTTTATTAGAGCTATTTACTACAAGTGGATGAATTACCATGACCCAAGTTGCATAATAATTAATCAAAATTAATCATGAGACTACTGAAAACCAAACCAATCCACCAAAGGTAAACCCCACTAATCAGACGGAGGATCTGGGCCGCTCATAACTGTGAGCACGGCTAGTATACCAGTTTTACACTCTCGAGAGGTTGCACAACTTTACCCACAAGTCGTGAGCTACGCTAGTTGTTCATCACACTTCCTTAGGTGAGATGACTAGCAAGCACACTTCGAGACCGTTACAAAGGATCACGTTAGTAAGGTGTAACCGCTAAGGTTTCTGGATCAGCGATAGTTGGGCCCACCTTACGGGGGTACAAGACACACAGCACAGACCAATCCAGAGGAGCAGGGACCATTGAGGCTTACCACCCCTCTTGCCCCGCAGGTAAGTTACTTCCAAACCAAAATGACCTAATTAGTAAGTCAAGACCGTCCCATTCCAGTCTTATGGTTGCGCGGTTGTCCCAGGTTGTCGCTCTATGAACCGGTCCTTATGGAGAGTGGCCAACCAAGCACTAAGCACCGTGCTGGCACCCTAAACCATGTTTCTAATAAAACATCTTTTAACGAGACGTGAGCCGCTCAAGCACACAGCACAGAGGGCCACTCTCAGGATCAAGTTGCATATTCCATTAATCAAAGTTAATTAAAAAGGATCATAATATGCGAGAGCGCAGCAACTAGCACAACTAACCAAAATCCAACCCAAGGTTTTTATATAAAGGATAAAAGTGGCTAGGAAATCCTTATAGGCGTACAGTATTTAAATGCAGTATGAAATTGTATTTAAAAGTGATAAGGTGTTCATGTTATACTTGCCTTCCTCAAAGTTCTCCTATTGCTGCTCAAAGGCTCTGAAGAAGGAGGCTCCTGGTACTCCTCCGATGGCTCAACGTCTACTCATGATCGCAACGCCAAAACATGGTCCACACAGGCACATACATGGAAACAATGGCAAAAGATAAGAAATAGTACAACAATACAGTAAAATAGCACACAAAACTAAACTAAAGCTCTACGCGTTACAACGATCGCCTGAGCGCGAAAACAACCTAAAACGGAGCTAAGACGCGAAAACTAGGGTTAAAACAAGGTCTAGGGACTTTTCTGTAAGAAAACAGAGGATTCCAGGGGTTTCTGCGCTAAAACCGAGGGCTTAAACCTATTTAAACCCCAGACTCAGGGGCTAATGCGCAAAACTACCAGATCCGGACTGCGGGTTCTATTTCTAAGGAATTCGAGGGCCTAAACGCTAAAAACTGGGCTGATCTGCAAATACTTTTGAACGGCGCTGGACTGCAGGTTGTTTCTGGGAAAACCTAGGGACTCTTTAACAAAAAACCAAGCCGAACCGGTACCTTCCAATCTAGGCCATCGGATCTGGATCTAACGGCTCGGACCTAATCTGATCTGGATCTAATCGTAGGCGTTCACTTCGGATCAAACAGTTCACGATGGACCGGCTGCGGGGCGGCGGCGCTGGTCGCCGGAGACCAATTCCCGCGGCGGCGCGCGGCTCGGCTCACCGGACTTCGCCCTAAACGGCGCTCCGGGGGTCAAATCGACCGGGCTTGGGTCGGGCATGATCAGTGCGTCATGCGTGATCCACCCAGGGCTAAGGCGGGGCTCGGGGAGGGCTCAGGTGGCGCGCACGACGACGGGGGTGGATCGGCACGGTGGCGCATCGCCGGTGCATGCGTTCCGGCCACAAGAGCGAGCTTAGGTCTATGACATCTAGCGCAAGATGACCAGGAGGATGATGTGATGCTCACCGAGGGCTTGAACGGGCCAGAGAAGCAGCGCAGGCTGGCCGGCGACGAGGCCCGAGCGGTGGGGATGGGCGGCTTTCGCGGGGAGGACTGATGCGTGTGTCTCTGGGCTTCTGGTCACAGAGGATCGACTCGTGGAGATCCTGCGAAGGTTCTACGGGGGTTAGGGAGGTCCGGGGATCACCGGCGGTGAGGAATCGCAAGAGCGGAACAGGATACCGATGGCGGTCCTCGGCTCGATTCCGGCGCGGCAAGGCTCGGGGTCGAGAGTGGAAGCCTCGGGAAGCTTCCTGGCGGCGAGGCGGAGCTGCTGCGGGTCTTGGCCGGAGCTGGGGTGCACCGGAGTGGCCGGCCCACGTGAGAGCAGAAACGGCTCTGCTCTGAGCTTTGGTGCGCGGCGGCGGCTAGGGTTCGGGTGGCGGTGAGGGTAGGGCGCAGAGGGTTTAGGGTTTAGCTTTAAGGGGAGAACCGGGGTGTTGGCGTGCGGGCCCGATGCTAGGGCTCGCCGGAGATTTCGGGCGGCCGGTGCGCGGGGAAGAAAGGGAGAAGGGAAGAAGAGGGAAGACGGGGGAGCTGACAGGAGGGGCCAAAGAGCCAGAAAGAGAGAGGAGGAGGCACGGCTCGGGCTGGCTGATGGGAAGCGGGGAGCGGCCGATGCGGGGCGGCCGATGGAAGCGAGCTGGGCGGCCGATGGACCGAGCGAGGGGGATCGGGCCGCAGGGGAAAGGAATCGGCCCAAGGGGAAGAAAGGAGGCGGCCGGGCTAGGCTGGCTAGGATCTAGTTTTGCTCTTCCATTTCCTTCCCTTTTTCTTTTCTAATCCTTTTGAAACCCCAAATCTATTTGAATTCAAATGAACTTTTGAATTCAAACCCTGTGCACTCATTCCAATAAAACATATGCACCAGCATGAATGCACAATCATGTTGTTCCTAAAATAAATTTTAATTCTTTGTAGTATAAAATTATTTTAAATGTAGGATAAATCAAGAAAAACCTTAGAAATTTTATTTAAGCCAAATTAAATTCATTAAAATTTAGGAAATTTACATTAGGGTGTTACACTGTCAACATACGGAGGCTGTAGCCACGTTCTTGTTTTATATGAATCGACTTCTTTCCATGAGTTTTGACAGTCCTTAAATTCGGAGGCTATGGCCACGTTCATTTTTTATATGAATCGACTTCTTGCCATGAGCTTTGATGGTCGTTTACAATGACGATCGCATTTTTCCCTACAGGTTAGATCCGTTCGATCAGATTATATCTAACTTGTTGGATGGGCTCACATGAGGAGCTATTTCGACTACGCCCAGAGTCGTTGCACTCGGGGTAGTTTTGACTTCTTGCCATAGGCATGGCAGTCACACGACGATGCTCGCGTTCTTTCCTAACTGGTTAGACCCGCTCGATCAGGTTATATCTAACTTGTTGGACGGGTTCCTATGCGGAGCTACTTCGACTACTTCTAGGGTCGTTGCACCTAGGGTAGTGTCTACTACTTAGCCTTTGAACATGGATGACAATCCAAAAGTCATAAGGCACATACAAGTGGAGACATCAATGACAGATATATACAAGGAGAAGAGTACTTCTTTTTCCAATATCTCAATCCTGTATTACACTTTCTACTATCTTTTCCGCTACAGGTCGGGCTTCATGGAGGTACTCGTTGAATTGTTCTTCAGTGCACTCTGCAGCCACACCCTGCGTGAATGCCTCTAGTCGAGCCTTCGGCCAAAAGGATTTTACAAAGCTAAGTGCATGGCTGACACACGCGATTGGGGCTTTGGTGAGGAAACTGAGGACTTTCTGCGGTGCTCCGAGAGTCGCTCCAGCAAGGACTGCCCGTCTGCTTCGCCGCCTTCTTGTGGGTCCACCATGTCAACAAGCTTTTGGGCGGCTCCCTTGAGGTCCTCCAGCTCCTTCTTTTGCTGCTCCTTTTCTTCGCTCAGCGTCTTGATCTGCTAAAGGCAGTCGATGAACTGTTGTTTAGTATCGGCGATCACCTTCTGCAGCCTCTTGACGTCAGCTGTACGGCGATACAGCATATTCTTCATGTCCGTAGGCAGCTCTTCTTTATATGTTAAGATTTTTGTTGGGAGAGCTTGGCCACATCCTGCATAAGGGGAAAGGCTAAGACAAGCAACTCGACAATGCATAATGGCAGAAGAGTAATCATGCCTTACCAGGGTAAATTTGTACATTTCCTTTGAGATCTTCTGGAAGTATCGTATGTTGTTGTCCGTCAGGAGCGGATCATCCACCAGATCTGTGGTCATGATGTTCTGGTATCCGCTCCCGAACACCAGCAGCTCTTCAAGCCTCCTTGTGGTCCCTGCAGCTTCTTCAGTAGATGGTTGTTGGGCACCTGCAAGTCAAGATGCATTCAGTGCATGATTTTTTGTGGTCTAAGTAGTTAGCCATGGGAGGTCAGACGCTTACTTGTGTCATCTGCAAGAGTGGCATCAGTGGCCTCGACTTGTTCTTCTCCACCGGCACTGGCTTCGGGTTGCTGAGTGTGGCAGAATCGCCTGAATTATTCTGGCTCAAATGCGCTAATCATCGCTATACCGCCGATATTAACTCAATGCACTTCAAACGGAACAACCCATTGGTCTGTCGGGTCTCCGCCCGATACAGCCACGGTTCAACAGGATCGAAGCAGGTTTACCTCACATGAAGGCGAGTTTACAATCACAGCACAGCTCATTAAATTTTAATTTACAGAAACGCAAACATTATTACAAATTTTTTTCAAACTTAATGTAAATTTATACAAACCGTGTTTAACACGACAAGCTACAAAGCTTGTCCAAGTTTACAGCGGAAGGAACATAAACATGCGACTACGCACATCGCAAGTGTTGACACCGTACTCAGCCCAAAGCTTGGTGTCACTCAGGAGGGTCAATGCTAGCCGGGGACGGATCCCACTCCACGGACTAGCCAAACGGAACAGAAGTTGGCCATGCAGGGCTATCCGTGGGGTTCTCGAAGGTCATTCCTGAAAGACAGACTAGCAAGACTGAGTATACTAATACTCAGTAAGACTTACCCGCTTCGTGGTATACTTAGCCAGGTAACTAGACTCATGAAGGCATTGAAAAGGTTCTGGGTTCAATTTCAGCTGAAAAGCAATAAAGAGTATGATCTACTTTCAAATTTTAGCTTTCAAATTCTACTTGATTAGCCATTTTAGGTAAGCACCTACACTAGACAAACAAGGTAGAGATTAACATTCATCAAGATTATTCCATCAATAGTTACACTTCTTACTCTATGTGGCAGAAGGAATAAGCAGTCTCAATCTCCATGAGAAACGGATGATTCTGAATCGAATTTCCAAACCTTGCAAGGCAAACCTAACTCACACGCTTGGAATATCCAATGATAATTCCGAAGCAGCCATTTGCCTTTCATTCCGACTCGTGGAATAGGGCCACCACAGGCGATTGTAGGACCGTACGCACACCAATTGTGCAGGACATACGTCTGTAGCGTGACTACATGACCATACTCCTGTCCGCTGTGCGGAACGTACTCCCGCACGTCGGTGCATGAGAAAAACCAAATTACGAGTGGTGGGAGGTATGTCCACTCCTCGAGCCGATTGGTTACTAGGCTTACCGCTTTACCATATTTCACGGCATGCGGCTAGTACTTTCAAACGCTTAGCCACCACTACCACACGCTACGACCTTATCAACTTTTATCAACATAGACAGGGTAACCTTTCCGAGTCACGATATTGCACATGCCCCCGTCCATCATCCTTATAGTGATTGCAAGATAGTAAACATTCAACTCCTATATCGCGCGAGTGACAGGAAATCACTCAACTTCTGTCGGTCCTATTAGTGGAGCATCTATGCGATAAGGACTTGGGTACAATACATTGGATTCCTAGAATTTATGCATCTAGGGTTTTATTTCAACTCCTAGACGTAATGCAAAATATATAATATATAAGTAAAATTGTAATAAATTGAAATACTGGGGTATGCATCGGGGCTTGCCTTCTTGAGTGGGGTTGGGGGCAGGAGTGTCAATGATTTCCGAACCTTGGTACGGAGCTTCAGTTAGAGTCTCGGCGACATTTATCGGGTCTTCAGAAAACCCTTGGTCTTGTTCCAGGTCTAGCTCGTAGTCTCCGTCGTCGAGCGTTGTTGACTCTACATGATATGCAACGATTTAAGTGAGATGGTTCTCAAGTTAAGGATTTTACTTCATGATAAAGTTGCAATCCAATAAATTAATGAACATACACTCATGTAACAAGGGGGTGGGGTTCCAAACTACTATCTATACTTAGGTTATGTTATTTAAATGGAATTACTTTAAAGTAATTCGACCAGTTTGATTTTTATTTTGAAAACCATAAAGATTCTGACCTTGAATTTTTCTGGATAAGTTTATGTTCGATAAATAAGCTTAGGGTGAATTTTTCATAATTTTCTGGAAATAGAAACTAAAACATTTGAATTTGAATTCAAACTTTAAGTTTAAATTCAAATCCTGAGTAAACAGAATTATAAATTCTTGAAAATTTAATTATGAACTCATTATCAACATATTAGGTTATGGTAAAAAGATCTAAACAAATAAACCTCAGGAACATACTTAATTAAATTCAAACCATTTTTAATTTGATTTGCAAAAGTTTAAAATAACTTATACTACAGAGCAATACTAAGCTTGAAATTTTTACATAAGCTTACTTATGGCCTAAAGAAGCTACATACCAAAAATTACAAGAAAATAAGTTTATATGCACAAGTTATGCATAAGATACTCTTTTACGTTGAGTTTAAAATAGATCAAAATGCATTTAGTTTCAAACCAAACTTTATTAAAAAAAAGTTGTAGATTTATATTTCTAGATTCCAACAAAAATGGTTTGGTAAATTTTTGGATTTTTGTACGCATTCCTATGAATTTTACAAGTTGACAGCTAACACTAGTTTGGGGTCTTGCAGAGAGGTCCTCGGGTTCTTGCACCTGGACCCTCAGAACGGAAATAGAAATCACAAATATGCCCTTGCCAGTACTCAACGATGGCCGGCGTGCCTGTCCGGCATGTTCTTGCCGGCGATGAGGTCCTGGGCAGGGGGAAACAAGCCTAACGTGATCTATGGAGCAAGTAGAGTCTGCTGGTGGGTGATGTGCTCGAGGAGCAGTGGCGGAGCAAGGCCGGCGACGAGAGATGGCGGTGGCCGTGGCGGCGCGTTATCGTTCCCGGCGAGGGGCCGGCGAACAGGGACGGAAGGGGCGCGCATGAGCTTTGTGGGAGTGCGGGGATGCTATTGCAGCACTTAATTGGGCCGGAGATGGGGCAGAGGGAGGTGATCGACGGTGAGGCGGCTCGGATTCTCACCGGCGGCGATGGCAGCACGGCGTTCTTCACGCTGGGATGCTGGAGGGTGGGTGGCGGGAAAGTAGTCGAGGAGCTTATACAGGTTGGTGTGGTGCTCTTGGTGCCCTTGGTCGGGGTGAAGAGGCCCTGTACCGGCGGGTCGACGGCGAGGCCGAACGGGCGGCGAAACAGGAGATTTGTCAGTGCTGCGATCCGGCTGTTCTGGTGGAGGAAATGGAAATTGGTTTGCTTGGTGAGCTTCTGTGGGTTGTGGCAGTGCTGCTGATGCACTAGATTGGGGTCCGGAGGTGGTGGGGGTGGCTGTCGACGGTGGCCAGGGACACCAGCGGAGGTCCGGTGAGGGAGTGAGCTCGGGGAAAAGGAAATGTTATGGACTGGAGGTGCTCGGTTGAGTAGAAATGATCACAGGGTAGCAGCTGAGTAGGCCTTAAGGTTGAAAGAGACACAGCGCGCATGAGCAGGAGCTGGCGACGCCGGCGGCACGCGTGGCAGCTCGGGCGGCGGCAATGCGACGTGGAAGAAACAGGGGCGGGCCAGTGCGGGGTCGAGGAGGCGGCGGCGAGGTAGGGGAGGACGCGTGGAAGGGCTCAGAGAGGCGCGGGGGCGGCGGGAACGCTGCACATGGCCGGCAAAGCGGCGGCGGCAGTCGGGCGCAGAGAGAACAGAGGAGGCCGGGGCTGGAGGAGGAAGAAGGGGGCTGTTTTGTGATTTTCCAAAAGTGTAGGGACCTCACCGAAATGTATAAGTAACTTTCAAACCAGAGCTCAAATGGAAAGGGACCCAAAATCAAAAGTGTAGGGTTTATCTAAATCTACAACTTTGCTTTAAGGTTCATTGGCATAAGAGTTAAGGATTTGGAATTAATATAAAACTTGGCAAAGTTTCTAAACTTTATATAAATCCTATTTAAAAACTACACTACATTTACATCCTATGTGTAGTTTCACCTATATTTGCGATTTAAACACAAGTTTTTGACTTTTGCCAAAACAACCTTTACGTATTTAGATTCCCTTTTCCACTCTCACCCATTTAACACTAAAGGACCTTTATTAATTTACAATTATATAAACAATCCTTTTCCCTTATCATTTAAATTTTCAAACACACTTTCACCTCATTTTGCACACAATTTCATACTAAAATCTAGTATGTAACAATACTAAATACCTGAGTATCACAGCCTTCCCCCTAAAAAGAATCTCGTCCCGAGATTCCGGAACAAGATGGAATTGAACGATCAAATTTGGAGATTGGCTTGAAGGAAGTCTGGGAAATTATGTTGAAGATAAGATTCGGTTTCCCATGTTGCTTCTTCTTCCGTATGATAGTCCACTGAATCTTGAACATCCTGATTGTTTCTCTTCTAGTGCTTCTCTCCTTAGTGTCTAGCACTCTGAGTGGATGTTCTGTATAGGTTAGATCAGATTTAATTTCAATGGTTTGAGAGTCGATGACTTCAGTAGGAACATTAACACACTGCCTAAGTTGAGATACATGGAAGATGTCATGGATGGCCGCTAGTTGAGGAGGAAGTTGAAGACGGTAAGCTACGGGTCCACAGATTTCAAGGAATTCAAAGGGTCCGATGTATCGAGGAGCAAGTTTCCCTTTTACACCGAACCTTTGAACACCTCGGGTAGGTGATACTCGAAGATATACGAAGTCTCTGACTTGAAACTGTAATGGTCTTCTTCATATATCAGCGTAGCTTTTCTGCCGAGATTGGGCTGCCTTTAGATTATTTTGAATAGTCTTCACCTTTTCCTCTGCTTTAGTGACAAGGTCCGGTCCAAAGATTTTACGCTCGCCGGTTTGTGACCAACTCAAAGGAGTTCGGCATCGGCGACCGTACAATGCTTCGAACGGGGCAATTTTGAGACTGGTTTGATAGCTGTTGTTGTAAGAGAATTCTGCCAGTGACAAATATTTATCCCAGTTCTTGTCGTACTGAAGTACACAGGCTCTAAGCATGTCTTCCAAGATTTGATTTACTCTATCTATTTGTCCGTCTGTCTGAGGATGATATGCGGAGCTTCGAATTAACTTAGTTCCAAGAGCATGTTGAAGTTGCTCCCAGAACCGAGCAACGAATTGTGCTCCACGATCAGAAATTATTATCTTCGATACTCCATGGAGACGAACAATTTGATCCAGATAGATTTCCACATACTTTTTGGCATTATATGTAGTATGCACAGGAAGGAAATGTGCAGTCTTGGTCAATCGATCAACGATTACCCAAATGGAGTCATGCCTTAGAGAAGTGTTGGGCAAGCCAATGATAAAATCCATACTGATATCCTCCCATTTCCAAGAGGGAATAGATAGAGGTTGAAGAATACCAGCAGTTTTCAGATGACTGGCTTTGACTCTTTGGCAGATATCACATTCTGAGACATACTTGGCAATCTCTCGTTTCATACGAGTCCACCAGAAGTTCTGTTTCAGATCCTGGTACATCTTCGTACTGCCAGGGTGCATAGAGAATTTAGATAGGTGGGCCTCGTCCAATATCTGTTTACGGAGCTTATGGTCCTTGGGTACAACGATACGTTCGTTGAACCATAAAACTCCTTCTGGATCTACTCGGAAGCACTTATACTTCCCTTCTCCTTGTGTTATCTTCTGCTTAATGATTCTGACCCCTTTATTGCGCTGTTGAGCTAGAACAATGCTATCCCTAAGCGTGGCTTCAACTGAGAGATGGTTCAAGTCACCTTGGGGAATGATTTCTAGATTAAGCTTTCTCATTTCCCAACAAAGAGTTTTATTGAAAGCTTCTACAGATAAGCAAGAACAATATGCCTTGCGACTAAGTGCATCCGCAACGACATTAGCCTTGCCTGGATGATAATGTACTTCCAAGTCATAGTCTTTGATAAGCTCTAACTAGCGTCTTTGCCTCATATTTAGGTCTGCTTGTGTGAAGATGTACTTGAGGCTTTTGTGGTCAGTATAGATATGACACTTCGTACCCATCAGATGATGTCTCCAGATCTTAAGTGCATGGTTGACAGCTGTGAGTTCAAGATCATGGGTGGGGTAGTTCTGTTCATGAGTCCTTAGTGCTCGTGATGCATATGCAATTACTCAGTTGTCTTGCATAAGCACACAACCAAGTCCGGTTCCTGAAGCATCATAGTAGATGTCGAAAGGTTTTGACACATCTGGTTGAGCTAAGACTGGAGCAGTTGTAAGATGGTCTCTGAGAGTGTGGAATGCATCTTCGCATTTTTGGTCCCAAGAGAATTTAACAGCTTTCTTTAGTAGTTCGGTCATAGGTTTGGCTATTCTGGAGAAGTTAGGAATGAAGCGACGATAATAGCCAGCTAGACCAAGAAAACTACGGATCTGATGGACTGATGTTGGAAGTTTCCAATCCATCACTTCTTGTACCTTACTGGGGTCAACAGATATACCGTCACCGGAGATAGTATGGCCCAGAAACTTCACAGTATCTAACCAGAACTCGCACTTAGAGAATTTGGCGTACAAATGGTGGTCTCTTAATCGCTGAAGAATAACATGAAGATGTTTTGCATGATCTTCTGGATTTTTAGAGTAGATCGGAATGTCATCAATAAAGACCACAACAAATTTATCGAGTTCTTGCATGAAGACAGAATTCATGAGATACATGACATATGCTGGGGCATTGGTAAGACCAAACGACATGACTAGGTATTCATATAGAACATATCGAGTGGAGAAGGCCATTTTTGGAATGTCACTTGGCCGGATCTTAATTTGATGATAGCCGGAACGAAGTTCAATTTTAGAGAATACCTTAGCTCTGGCTAACTGATCGAAGAGAATGTCAATGCGGGGTAGAGGATACTTGTTTTTGATAGTCACCGCATTGAGAGGAAGATAATCTATACATAGCCTTAAGCTATTGTCTTTCTTTTTTACAAATAAGGCTGGACAACCCCATGGTGAAGCACTTGGACGAATGTAACCCTTATCAAGGAGGTCTTGAAGTTGGATTTTTAACTCGGCCAGTTCATTAGGTGGCAAACGATAGGGTCTCTTAGAGATGGGGGCAGTGCCAGGTTGGAGTTCTATGATAAACTCAATATCTCGATCTGCGGGCATTCCGGGCAAATCGTCTGGAAAGACATCTGGGTATTCACAGACGATAGGGATATCCTTTAATTTGATCCGTGTTGCAGCATAGGTGCAAGAATTGATGTACTCCCGTTGTGGAAGATAAAGAATGGTAGGTTCGTGCTCAGGTGAATCTATCTCCACAGTTCGGGAGAAGATATCTAATGACACTTGGTGCTGGGTAATCCAATCCATACCTAAGAGAACATCCATTCCTTTTAAATCTAGTAGGAGTAAGTCTATTTTTATCAAATGGCTACCCAGCTCAATTGGCACCTTCCTACAGATTTGACTAGATGAGATTATTCCACCAGGAGTTGTTATCCTATAGGCCCCATTAGTAGGATGGATATCCAAGCCTATTTTAGTCTCACATTTTGCACTGATAAAACTATGGGTGGCACCAGAGTCAAAAAGAACAATCACGGGTTGGTGGTTGATAGAGAAAGTACCCGTCATTATTGGTGTCCCCTCGGGGAGTTCGGAGAGAGTGGTGAGGTTCACCCTTCCCTGGCGGACTTGGACCACTTGCTTCTTGCCCTTGCCCTTGCTGGTTGGGTTGGATGTTTGCCCTTGGAAGGATATTCTAGGTTGAGGGCAATCCTTGATGAAGTGGGACGGGCTGCCGCAGTTGAAACAACAATAGTTGTTATTTGCCTGATTGGCTGGCGGAAAGATCGGTCGTGGACCTTGTTGTTGCTGCTGCTGAGGTTGGGGTGTCGGTAGTCGATTGAATCGTGCCTGCTGGTGTGGTCGAGCTACCCATCTGCCAGGCAAGTTGCTTTGAGGCGGTGCTCGGGTAGTGGTGTTCTGGACCAACCAATATCTTGACGGTTGCGCCGTTGAGGGTCCAGTGGGTGTCTTCCGCTTCTTTTCTACTCTGTGGGCTGAGATGCAGTCCTCTTGGGTGATGGTCATATTGACCAGCTCAATGAAATTGTCGGCCTTTACCAAATTCAATCGTTCCTTAAGTTTGGTGTTCAGGCCTCGACGGAAACGATCTATTTTGCGGGCGTCTGTGTCCGCATGATAACCCGCGTACTAGCACAAGTGGTTGAAGACCTGTGCATATTGCATGACGGTGCGGGTTCCCTGAGTCAGATTTAGAAATTCATTGAGCTTTCGCTCAATGAGTCCTTCGGGGATGTGGTGCGCTCGAAAAGCGGTCCGAAATTCATCCCAGGTGACGACATGACCGGTAGGCTGCATGGCATGATAATGATCCCACCAGATGCGGGCAGTGCCACGGAGTTGTTGGGCTGCAAAGAGCACCTTGTTCCTATCTGAACATGGGGCAGACAATAAGGCGAACTTGGATTCGATGGTATGGAGCCAAGCGTCAGCGTCAAGAGGCTCATCTGCCTTATGGAACAGTGGAGGCTGGGTACCGAGGAAGTCCTGATAACTGGCCGATGGGGGTTCATCTCAGCCTCGAGATTTGTGATGATATTGGCCCATTTGAGCTTGCACAAGCTAGTTGAGGAGTTCAGTTTGTCGGGCCATGACCTCAGCCAGATTTGGCGGGGCTGGTGGCGGTTGCTGGGAACCGCTGGCTTGATCGGGCTGAAAACCTTCCGGAGTTCCGCGAGTAGCTCCAACCATCTGAAACAGAGGAGATATCCATTATCAACCCTATCCTTACTCCTAATTTTAGATGATATACAGTTGCCAACAGGAATGTAATTCGTATGCTCCATTCAATCAACTCATTTCAGATGCAAGGATATTGAGCAAGATGGTAAAACACGAGGTTTAGATTACTACGCAAACACTGGTGGTCCTTACCTCTTACATCAGGGCGCTTTGACTACTACAAGTCATTTCATAAGTACACATGCCACATATAATACAACAAGTGGCTCTAGACCTAGGTAGACTACTCATTACCGATGTCACTCCTTTCTACACTAATTACAACTAGGATGTCACTAACTCGAACGAAACTAATAGTCATCAAAGTTGCCCACGGATGACTGACTGGCCGAAGAGGAATGATGAGGACTAAGAATAGGATCTCCATGCTCAGAATCGAGATCTGAAACTCCCTCAATTTCCTTTGGGTCTTCTTTTTCAGCTTCGGGTGCGAGTACAGCAGGAGGTGCTGGCTGCTGTTGGAGTTCGTTGATTTGAGCATGCGCATCATCAACCTCAAGGATAAGGTCGTGGATTTGTTCTTGGAGAAACTCAATGATCGTGTTGCGTTGGGTGATCATCGCATCACTCTCATTGATCTGGTCTTCTTGGTGAAGAATAGTCTCCTCACGTGCGGTGATGATTTCCTCCTTCTCTGTCACCAAAGCTCGGAGCTGCTCTATCTGGGTAACTTGTCGGTCAGCATTCCTGAAGTGACCTTGCGCGATACTGGTCAACTGACCCATACCGCGACGTAGTAGAAGTTGATAATGTTGCTGAACATTCATGAACCGGGTAGTACCTCAAAGCGTTTCTTCCGCTGAACCTTCCAACCTGTGACTTTCGGGGACAACCCTGAGATTCCACTTAGGATCATTGGTATCTGTTGTAGGGAATAACCCGATAGGCTGTCCTGCAACTTCCCTTGGGTGCGGATTGCAGAAGAGATAGATGGCTTCGAGAGCTGCCGCCTCAATAGTGTCGACTATACGATAGCCCACCACGTTAACTTCGATGGGCTGCCATTGGGAGTGGAAGGGATGTTGAGGAATAGTCATTCTAACTCAACATCGACGAACACCTTCTTCCTGATATTCCACTGCGTCATATTGTGGGGGCTCGGTATAGCAGAACGAACTTAGTGATTCCCAGAGAAGACGAGGAAAACCCTCCCAGTGCAAGGCATTAGTGTGGAGATGCCATACCCTACGCCGAACCATATACTCCCAATATAACCAACCTAAGTTGATATATTGGCAGCATCTCAAGTAGGCCACTGCTTGAGAAACAGCGTTTCGGTTCACATCACCGACGGGAAGGCTAACTCCCCAGTTAGCTGAGGATCCTTACCTTCTTACCTTACCACCGAAGGTGTCATTACAGAAAGTAAAGTTGGGTTATACATGAATTTAAGTTTTGACAGAAAGTAGTGCTGCAAGTCAGGACTATACCCTATGCCCATATATATCAATAGTCACGTGACTGTTCCCTTATAAGTCCCTGGGGCTTTACATTCTAAGCACCATCCTTAATGAATCCAACGTACGTTGAAAATTAGTTTGTTTGGCAAATTTTATCCTTAAAACACTTTTTAAGAGCTACTACAATTGTAAGAGTAAACCTACAGCTCTGCTATCAGCTGTAGCAGAACCGCCTGAATTATTCCGGCTCAAATGCGCTAATCATCGCTATACAGCCGATATTAACTCAACGCACTTCAAACGGAACAACCCATTGGTCTGTCGGGTCTCCGCCCGATACAACCACGGTTCAACAGGATCGAAGCAGGTTTACCTCGCACGAAGGCGAGTTTACAATCACAGCACAGCTCATTAACTTTTAATTTATAGAAACGCAAACATTATTACAAAATTTTTTTCAAACTTAATGTAAATTTATACAAACCGTGTTTAACACGACAAGCTACAAAGCTTGTCCAAGTTTACAGCGGAAGGAACATAAACACGCGACTATGCACGTCGTGAGGGTTGACACCGTACTCAGCCCAAAGCTTGGTGTCACTCAGGAGGGTCAATGCTAGCCGGGGACGGATCCCACTCCACGGACCAGCCAAACGGAACAGAAGTTCGCTATGCAGGGCTATCCGTGGGGTTCTCGAAGGTCATTCCTGAAAGATAGACTAGCAAGACTGAGTATACTAATACTCAGCAAGACTTACCCGCTTCGTAGTATACTTAGCCAGCTAACTAGACTCATGAAGGCATTGAAAAGGTTCTGGATTTAATTTCAGCTGAAAAGCAACAAAGAGTATGATCTACTTTCAAATTTTAGCTTTCAAATTCTACTTGATTAGCCATTCTAGGTAAGCACCTACACTAGATAAGCAAGGTAGAGATTAACATTCATCAAGATTATTCCATCAATAGTTACACTTCTTACTCTATGTGGCAGAAGGAATAAGCAGTCTCAATCTCCATGAGAAATGGACGATTCTGAATCGAATTTCCAAACCTTGCAAGGCAAACCTAACTCACACGCTTGGAATATCCAATGATAATTCCGAAGCAACCGTTTGCCTTTCATTCCGACTCGTGGAACAGGGACACCACAAGCGACTATAGAACCGTACGCACACCAATTGTGCAGGACATACGTCTGTAGCGCGACTACATGACCGTACTCCTGTCCGCTGCGCGGAACGTACTTCCGCATGTTGGTGCATGAGAAAAACCAAATTACGAGTGGTGGGAGGTATGTCCACTCCTCGGGCCGATTGGTTACTAGGCTTACCGTTTTACCATATTTCGCGGCATGTGGCTAGTACTTTCAAACGCTTAGCCACCACTACCACACGCTGCGACCTTATCAACTTTTATCAACATAGATGGGGCAACCTTTCCGAGTCATGATATTGCACATGCCCCCGTCCATCATCCTTATAGTGATTGCAAGATAGTAAACATTCAACTCCTATATCGCGCGAGTGATAGGAAATCACTCGAGTTCTGCCGATCCTATTAGCGGAGCATCTATGCGATAAGGACTCGGGTACAATACATTGGATTCCTAGGATTTATGCATCTAGGGTTTCATTTCAACTCCTAGACGTAATGCAAAATATATAATATATAAGTAAAATTGTAATAAATTGAAATACTGGGGTATGCATCGGGGCTTGCCTTCATGAGTGGGGTTGGAGGCAGGACTTTCAATGATTTCTGAACCTTGGTTCGGAACTTCAGTTAGAGTCTCGGCGACGTTTATCGGGTCTTCAGAAAACCCTTGGTCTTGTTCCAGGACTAGCTCGTAATCTCCGTCGTCGAGCGTTGTTGACCCTGCATGATACGCAACGATTTAAGTGAGATGGTTCTCAAGTTAAGGATTTTACTTCACGATAAAGTTGCAATCCAATAAATTAATGAGCATACACTCATGTAACAAGGGGGGTGGGGTTCCAAACTACTATCTATACTTAGGTTATGTTATTTCAATGGAATTACTTTGAAGTAATTCGACCATTTTGATTTTTATTTTGAAAACCATAAAGATTCTAACCTTGAATTTTTGTGGATAATTTTATTTTCAATAAATAAGCTTAGGGTGAATTTTTCATAATTTTCTGGAAACAGAAACTAAAACATTTGAATTTGAATTCAAACTTTAAGTTTAAATTCAAATCCTGAGTAAACTGAACTATAAATTCTTGAAAATTTAATTATGAACTCACTATCAACATATTAGGTTATGGTAAAAAGATCTAAACAAATAAACCTCAGGAACATGCTTAATTAAATTCAAACCATTTTTAATTTGATTTGCAAAAGTTTAAAATAACTTATACTACAGAGCAATACTAAGCTTGAAATATTTACATAAGCTTACTTATGGCCTAAAGAAGCTACATACCAAAAATTACAAGAAAATAAGTTTATATGCACAAGTTATGCATAAGATACTCTTTTACTTTGAGTTTAAAATAGATCAAAATGCATTTAGTTTCAAACAAAACTTTATTACCAAAAGTTGTAGATTTAGATTTCTAGATTCTAACAAAACTAGTTTGGTAATTTTTGGATCTTTCTACACATTCCTATGAATTTTACAAGTTGACAGCTAACACTAGTTTGGGGTCTTGCAGAGAGGTCCTCGGGTTCTTGCACCTGGGCCCTTAGAACGGAAATAGAAATCACAAATATGCCCTTGCCAGTACTCGACGACGGCCGGCGTGCCTGTGCGGCACGTTCTTGCCGGCGACGAGGTCCTGGGCAGGGGGAAACAAGCCTAACGTGATCTATGGAGCAAGTAGAGTCTGCTGGTGGGTGATGTGCTCGAGGAGCAATGGCGGAGCAAGGCCGGCGACGAGAGATGGTGGCGGCCGTGGCGGCGCGTTATTGTTCCCGGTGAGGGGCCGACGAACAGGGATGGAAGGGGCGTGCATGAGCTTTGTGGGAGTGCGGGGATGCTATTGCAGTACTTAATTAGACCGGAGATGGGGCAGAGGGAGGTGATCGATGGTGGGGCGGCTCGGGTTCTCACCGGGGGTGATGGCTGTGACATCCAGGTACTTAGAAAACAGGGACACTAGGTTTTGGTACGGTATACGTGTGCTTATTTGTATGCTTGCTAAGGAGTATGGGGGTAGTATAAAAGGTTAGGGATATATCTGTAATTTCTATAAAATATAGGCTCTTAAGTGTTACTTGAGTTAAATAGAAGGTAGCACTAGAACCTAGGAGAAAAATCATGTTATGTGTTTAATTTTTATCTTTATAGTGAGAAAAGTGAGAAAGGGAGGTTAAATTTTAAGAACAATGGGTTTATGGTAGAAAGCTAGGGATCTATGTGTAATTAGAACAATAACTATAGGGCTTTTATGTAAAGTAAATGATGTATAAAAGTAACTTTTGTGTCTACTTGAGTACTAATGTGTAGGAATGCAAGTCATCATGACCTTCTGTAAATTTTTGCAAATGTGTACAAAATTTGATCAAATTCAACTTGGTAAGGATCAAGGTAATTCAAATTTACCTTTATGCAAAACCTATCTTGTAAATCTGTAAACTTTGAGCTTTTGAATTTCAGCCCTAAAGCATTTTTGTAGAGTTTGAAAAACTCTACAACTTTGATTTTGTGCACTTTTTCATTTGAGCTTTGGATCAACGGGGATTTTTGCTTTACAGTGAGGCCCCTAGATCTTTTTAGTTGTACATATGAACCCTTAGACGTTTCTTCACTCTCTTCTCCTTCCCTGAGCCTCTCTGCTCCCCTGCTCTGCTCTGCCGCCGCCACAGTTCCTCCCCCGGCCGCCGCCGTGCAGTGCGCTGCCTCCACCTCCTGCTCGTCCTCTCCACGCGTCGCCCGGTCCTCCTCCCGGTGCCGGCACTACCCTTGCTGGCTGTCCCGTGCCCCGCCACATCGGCAGACACTTCCCGCATGGCCGCCACGTCCCTCCGACGAGCTCCTGTCGCCGCCCTTTAGCCCCTCTTCAATTGCTTACGCCCAGAGCTGTGCGACACCATCTTCTATCCATCCCGTCACCACCCAGGCCATCCTCGCTTCTACCTTCACCGGAATTTGGCATTCTGTCCTGGTTCCGAGCGCCGCCACCGACCGGCTCCGGTGGGCAGCCTCCTCTCGACCCTTTGGGTCTGTTCTAGGTGGGTTGGGGGAGCAAGGGCGGGTGGTAGATCGTGGTAAGGTAAGAGTAGCGCCTGCTTCAAGGTCTGGACGGCCGGAACGCGCCCTCCCGCCATGGCCGAGCCGCGGCCATGGGGCGCCGCCGTTGAGCCGCGGGCTCCGGCCGTCTCGAGGCATGGCTAGGGTTGTGGCTTGCTCAGGGAGCGTTGGCGATGCTCCCTGGCCGCCCAATTAGGAGCCCCGTGGTCCTGGTGCCTCGGCCGCCGTAGCCGAACTAGGCCTCGCCGCCGGCCATGGTGTTCCGCATCTACGGGGGGATTAGAGAAGAAGGGGTGGAGCGGGGATGTTTGGTGCCGGTCTGCGCGTGAGGGACATCGTGCAACCGGGGTCGCTCGGGCACAAGATCGCCGGCGGGAGCGGGACACCGCGCTGCCCCGGCGCTCGGCCTGTGGCCGTGAGCAGAGGAAGGGAGGGGAAAGGAAGAAGAAGCAAGAGGCCCCACCTGTAAGAGAGAGAGAAAGAGAGAGAGAGCCGCGAGGGAGGGTAGCTCTGTTAAGAAGAAATGTTGCCAAGGGGTTTTCTGCAAAAGACTTTTGTTTGACTTCTTTTCTTTAGCTGAAACATGTTTAATTCCGTATAAATTGTAGAAAAATGCAAAAATTGCAAAACTAGTTTCGTTAGAAACTAGATTTTCAACCCTACAACTTTTGTTAATAAAGTTTAATGTGAAACTAAATGCTTTTATGTCTTTTTCAAGTCTAAAGTTAAAGGGTATTCTTGTGTGTAACTATTACATCTTAACTTTGTTACTTATGATTTTCGGGATGTAATTTCTTGAAGTCTTATGTGATCTTGTGTTAAAATTTTACACTTGACTTTGTTTGGTAATATAAGGTTCTTTTAAGTTTGAACATTTCAAATTTAAAAATGTTTTAAGGTGGATTAAGCATACTCTTAAAACCTAAGTGGTTAAGATCTTTTTACCCTACTCTAATGTGTTGATGTTTAATGTATAACTAGATTTACAAAATCTTAAGATCCTTTTTGCCTCAGGTGTGATTTTAAACTTGAAATTGAAATTCAAATGCAAATGTTATGATTCCTGTTGACGATAAATTCAGTAGTATGATCATGACTTGTTTATAAGTAGTAATTCAAGTCTAAACCCTTTGTTTCATGAACTCTTGTGTGTTGACTTGTTTAGCTTGCAACCTTGTTGTAACACAAGATCTTCAGTATAAAGTTCATCTCATTTATTTTATTGCATATCATATAGAATCAACAACGCTTGACGACGGAGATTACGAGTTGGTCTTAGGACAAGACCAAGGGTTTTCTGAAGACCCAACACAAGCCGTCGAGGAACTAATTGAAGCCCCGAACCAAAGTTCGGAAGTCTCTGACACTCCTGCCCCCAACCCCACTCAAGAAGGCAAGCCCCGGTGCATATCCCAGTATTTCAATCTATTACAATTCCATTATTATATTATATATCTTGCATTACGTCTAGGAGTTGAAATGAAACCCTAGTTGCATAAGATCTTAGGAATCCAATGTATTGTACCTGAGTCCTTATCGCTTAGATGCTCTGCTAAATAGGGCCGGTAAAAGTCGGGTGATTTCCTATCACTCGCGCGATATAGGAGTTGCTTGTTTACAATTCTGCAACCACTATAAGGATGATGGACAGGGTCATGTGTTGTATCATGACCTGAAGGTTTACCCTGTCTGTTTTGTCAAAAGTGGTTAAGGTCGAAATGTGTGGTAGTGGTGGCTAAGCGTTTGAAAGTACTAGCCACATACCGCGAAATATGGTAAGTGGTAAGCCTAGTACCCGAATGGCCCGGCAAATGGATGCGTTTCCACCACTCGACTTTTATTTTATGTTTACACGCACCGACGTGTAGGAGTACGTTCTGCAAGGCAGACAGGAATACGGGTTTTGTACTCGCGCTATAGACGTATGTCCTGCACAATTGGTGTGCGTACGGTCCTGCAGTCGCTTGTGGTGGCTCTGATCCATAACTCGGAATATGAGTGAAACGGTTGCTTCGGAACGCCCTGTTGGTATTCCAAGCGTGTGTGTTAGGTTTACCTTGCAAGGTTGAATCTTGATTCAGGAATCGTCCGCCTCTCACGATGAATGAGACTACTTATCCCTTCTGCCACATCGAGTAAAAAAGTGTAATTGTTGATGGAATAATCTTATGGATGATAATCTATATCTTGCTTGCTTAGTGTAGGTGCTAACCTAGAATGTATAATCAACTAGAATGTGAAAGCTAAAATGTGAAAGTAGTTCATACTCTTTGTTGCTTTTCAGCTAAAAATAAACCTAGAACCTTTGAAATGCCTTCATGAGTCTAGTTATGGGCTAAAGTATACCCAAGCTCGGGTAAGCCTTGCTGAGTATTAGAGTACTCAGCCTTGCTAGTATCGGTTTTAGGTTTAACCTTCGAGGATCCCACGGACAACCCTGTGTGGCCCACGTCCGTTCCTTTTGGCTGGTCCATGGAGTGGGACCCGTCCCCGGCTGGCAGTGACCCTCCAGAGTGACACCAGGCCTTGGGCTAAGCATGGTGTCCACCTTCGAGATGTGTGTAGTCGCGTAACCTTTTCTTTCTGCTGTAAGTTTGGACAAGCTGTTCCGCTTGTCAATTTGAACACGGTTGTATAAGATTACTTACGCTTAAAGCTGGTTTGTAATAATGTCTGACTATCTGTAAATTAAAAGTTGATGAGTTGTTCTGTGATTGTAAACTCGCCTTCGTGCGAGGTAAACCTGCTTCGATCCTGTTGAACCGTGGTTGTATCAGGCGGAGACCTGATAGACCAATGGATTATTCTGTTTGAAGTGCGTTGAGATAATAAGAGCTGCATAGTGATCATTAGCGTACTTGAGCCGGAATAGTTCAGGCGGTTCTGCCACAATGGCGGCACGACGTTATGCAGGCTGGGATGCTGGAGGGTGGCGGGAAAGTAGTCGAGGAGCTTCTACAGGTTGGTGTGGTGCTGTTGGTGCCCTTGGTCGGGGTGAAGAGGCCCTGTACCGGCTGGTCGACGGCGAGGCCGAACGGGCGGCGGAACAGGAGCTTCGTCGGCGCTGCGGTTCGGCTGTTCTGGTGGAGGAAATGGAAAATGGTTTGGTTGGTGAGCTTCTGTGGGTCATGGCAGTGCTGCTGATGCACTGGATCGGGGTCCGGAGGTGGTGGGGGTGGCTGTCGATGGTGGCCAGGGATGGCGGCGGAGGTCCGGTGAGGGAGTGAGCTCGGGGAAAAGGAAATGCTGTGGACTGGAGGTGCTCGGTTGAGTAGAAATGATCACAGGGTAGCAGCTGAGTAGGCCTTAAGGTTGAAAGAGACATAGCGTGCACAAGCAGGAGCTGGCGACACCGACGGCGCGCGAGGCAGCTCGGGCGGCGGCGGTGCAACGTGCAAGAAACAGGGGCGGGCCAGCGCGGGGTCGGGGAGGCGGCGGCGAGGCAGGGGAGGACGCGTGGAAGGGCTCAGAGCGGCACGGGGGCGGCGGGAGCACTGCACATGGCCAGCAAAGCGGCGACGGCAGTCGAGCGCGGAGAGAACAGAGGAGGCCGGGGCTGGAGGAGGAAGAAGGGGGCTGTTTTGTGATTTTCCAAAAGTGTAGGGACCTCACTGAAATGTGTAAGTAACATTCAAACTAGAGCTCAAATGGAAATGGACCCAAAAGCAAAAGTGTAGGGTTTATCTAAATCTACAACTTTGCTTTAAGGTTCATTGGCATAAGAGTTAAGGATTTGGAATTAATATAAAACTTGGCAAAGTTTCTAAACTTTATATAAATCCTATTTAAAAACTACACTACATTTACATCCTATGTGTAGTTTCACCTATATTTGCGATTTAAACACAAGTTTTTAACTTTTGCCAAAACAACCTTTACGTATTTAGATTCCCTTTCCCACTCTCACCCATTTAACACTAAAGGACCTTTATTAATTTATAATTATATAGACAATCCTTTTTCCTTATCATTTAAATTTTCAAACACACTTTCACCTCGTTTTGCACACAATTTCATACTAAAATCTAGTATGTAACAATACTAAATACCTAAGTATCACAATGAGGCTCGGGGGGTGATGGGTCGGGCAGTGTCGTGTCCTCCTCGGGGGCTGGCGGCTCGGGGGCTGCAGTAGCCGAGACGGGCTTTGGCTTAAACCTCATGTCAGTGACAGACCTAATGAAGCAGAATCAGTTATATTATTACACAAGTCGAAAAGAACAGGGTATGCATTATGCCAAAAGGATCTACACTTACAGCGAAGATTTCTTCATGACAGCTTTCTTTATTCTTAGGGCTTGTGGTATTTCAACCATGGTACTCGTTGCCGGTGGCGAGGTCACACCAGCTGGTTGCACGGTGCCCGCCACGACAATGGTCACCATCCCTGCTGAAGTAGTCGATGGGTCCGTCCCAGCAGTTTCTGCGGCATCATCTGCTGGAACATCCTTCCCAGTGAATTCGGTCCCGACCACCTTTTGGCGCTTGGGGTAGGGAGGAGAAGCAGAAGGACTGTAAAAACAACAACGTTAGCATGTAACAACTCTGATATTTGACAATTCACCATGGCAGCAACTTCATACCTGGGGGCTTCGACTACATGCGCACTCCATTTACGCACTACCCGACAACCCCGAGGGACCAATGGCAAAACTTCAGTCAACTCCACAGATGGTCCGGGGGAGTTGTTCCTTTTCGCCTTACCTTCGGTTTCCCTTTCCGCCAGGGGGCTCCCACTCTCGGTCGTTTTGTCGCTTGGCTGAGCTTCGGATGCTTGAGCCTTTTTTGCTTCTGCCGCGGCGCTAGGAAGAAGGTGGTCTGGTCAAGGGATGTCGGGTTATGGTGGATAGCTCTGGTACAACTCTGTGTGTCCCTGCAGAGGATTTTCAGTTAGTGGTTGCAGCGCAACAGAATTTATTCCGAAACTAGTCGAACACTTACCGGCTTTGGAGGATTTTGTGCACAAAACAACTCCGGGACGTAGGGAACTGCATTCACATCCAGCAGCACTCGCTTGACCCGGATGAGCGCGGCATCATCAGTCAGCTCCTTTGTGCACATTCGAGATGGATCTTCAGCGCCCATGTACTCGAAGCCTAGCGTATGGCACTGTTGGATTGGCTGGATCCGGCGTTTGAAGAAGGACAACATTACAGATGTGCTAGTCACTCCCATTTCCTTATGGGCTACTATGGTGTCCAACAACTCGTCGACTTGATCCATGTCCCCCTGGAGAGTTCGGTATTCCACTCCGACCTTACAACAAGCGGTTTATTTGACCTTTCAGGGAGTTGGGGGCATGGTTTCCGATGTAGAACCAATGATTTTTCCACCCAGGAATGTTAGAGGGGAATTTGTAGGAAAGGTATCTATCACCGGCTTGTTGTCTAAGCTGGATGCCGGCGCCCCCTACAACGGATGGATTTTTGGAGGTGGGTTGTGGCTTTACTCGAAAAAGAAAGTGGAAAAGATCCCAATGGGGTTCAATTCCAAGAAAAGCTTCACAAAAGTGAATGAAGATAGCAATGTGGCAAATCGAATTCGGGTTGAGGTGATGGAGCTCAAGCCCATAGAAGTAAAGAAGGCCCCGGAAGAAAGAGCAAGAGGGGAGGGCCAAACCCCATTCAGCAAAATGGTAAAATGAGACGATTTTGTCCACAGTTTCCATAGGAAGAGGTTCGCGAAAAGAGGGGCGCCAGTTGACAAGACTTTTCTCCTAAAGCAAACCCTCGAAAACAAGATTCATGAGTTCATTGTTGGAGAACTTATTGTATGTCCACTCTCCAGATGGCGGCTGCTACTCCTTCCCCTTCCCATCCTTCTCGTGGGATCTCTTAGGCGCCATTTCCAGATCTGCTTGCCACGAGTTGCTCGGGGGCTGCGGAGAAAGGGGCGGAGAGATTTGGCTAGTTTGGGGGTTCTCCAAGGGGGTGAAGGTGGAGCGCGGATCTGATTGGGGATTTGGAAATTTCTTAGCGGATTGAAGATTGGAAGCACGGATTTTACCTGGTGTTACCGTGGGGTTAAATAACCAGCGGCCGGTTACAGGTTTACTGTTTCGAAGTTGAAGAGTCATCTCAGGGAATATTCCGAAGATGAGGGGTCGTTTGGTGGATTTTTTAGATAAAATATTCGATTAATCATTTTTTTAGGGTTAATTGTCCCGAAAAAAGGGGTTTTTCGAATTCCAAATCTAACTTTCATCATCTGCACCATCACACCAATTATTTATCATGGGAACATTTTTTCACTGCATGCCATGACCTTTGGATCCTTATTTCCAAACTCGAGAGATTTGGATTCAAGGCTCGGGGGCTGCGGGATACATGGCATCGACTACTTATTTTTTGAATTTATTTGAAAAGTAAGGAAGATTCAAGACTAATGTGACCCTCAGCCTGATTCTCCAATTCAACCTAAGGCTCGGGGGCTACTCCATATGAAGTGCGATTTTTCAATCGCACACCATACCAAAGAAGTAATTTGGGGCATGAGCACCTCATAGCTTCGATGCAGCCAAGAAAGTACTCGAAGAACTTCAAGACGGAGCTTCAAAAGAAGCCGAAGACTACTTCGAAAGTACTCGAGGAGCCTGCAGAACTCAGCTAAGAAGTGCTCGGGGGCTTGTCAGACCCAGGACTATGGGACTGTGTATATAACGTAGTTCATACAGGATTAGGGGATAGGACTTGTCCTACACCTTATCTGTGTTGTACTCTACTCGTGTGCGAAGTAGGACTAGTCGGTACAGAAGGAAACTACTCGAGTTGTACTCGAGTACGATTCCTTGGATAGTATTAGACTAGGATTCATGTAACCCTGTCCTCCCGGATATATAAGGGCGGGTAGGGACCCCCTCAAAACATAATATCAACACCCAAGGCAATACAAACCACCATACAGGACGTAGGGTATTAAGCACATCGCAGCCCGAACCTATCTAAACCTTGTGTTCCTTGTACCTTCAAGTTTCTGATCTCGGCGTCTCCCAACCTAAACTTACCACCTCGAGTATACCCCTTGGTGGGCAGCCTGTAAAACACCGACACACCTTTTTGCGCCATCAACCCTAACAACCTATCGGGCCTAGCACTGTTCCAAAAAAGCAGGATCCTCAACTCCTCAACGACTACTTCATCATCACCAGGGCACTCGGCGACCCGCCGACGACTACTTCGACTACATAACTAGCTGGAAGCAGGACTCATTCTACTAGTGACTAGTTGAAATTGATTCCGACTAGTCAGGATCATCAACAAACCAGCAAGCTTCATCAACAAGCGACACGACTTCATCAACAATCACCAACGAATCAAGATCGCCAATCACCTACAAGAAGACTGAGACCCGATTCAAGGAGGTTTTACGGAGGTCTTTAGGGAATTTGTTTAACCATTGTCTCGAGTTTCATCTCAACACAAGGGGTTTTTTGCCAAAGAATTCGTTCAACCACTTGCTCAGGGGATCAAGCAGTTTTCCCAAAATAGGGCATGTTCGTTCATCCTTACTTTAGCGCCTTGCGACTTGTTTTGGCTCACCTGAGGTATTCCTTCGGGCTAGCCGAGACATCTTTGCTCAACGACTACATTTGTACCAACGCAAGTACAGGATTGCGTTGTCCCTTCCTTTGGGCCAACCGAGACTTGTCTTGGCCCGCCCAAGGAACTCATCGCCTCACGTGAAAGATCTCGTCATTAATCCCTTAGGGCCAACCGTGATGTTTTCACAAGTCAACATGTGCATTCTCATGGTCTACTCAAGGATATGACTGAATCTACCAGCAAGATTTATTTCTCCCTCATTGACTTCCAGTCACCTTCATATTCTTCCAGTACAACTCCATTTACTGGTTCACGACTGGTATAAGTTTACTGAAGGGGCCTCGCTCCCATATTTCCGGTAACACTCCATTTTACTAGTTCTCGACTAGTACTAAGTATAGTTTACTGAAGGGGCCTCGCTCCCATATTTCCAGTAACACTCCGTTTACTAGTTTGTGACTAGTACTACACGTAGTGTATTGATGGGGCATCACTCCCATATTTCCAGTGATACTCCATTTTACTAGTTCCCGACTAGTACTACAAGTAGTTTACTGAAGGGGTCTCGGTTCCATACTTCCAGTAAGACTCCATTTACTAGTTCTCGACTAGTACTACGCATAGTTTACTGAAGCTTTGTCAAATTGTTGAGATCCTTTGTGAGAAACATTTCATACTCTCATGATCAACATCATGTACACATTTCCACCACATGCTTTCACATATGCTTCTACACTGGAAGATAGCAAGCACTACATTCATCCATCGACAAAATAAAACTCCATGTTATCTCATGACCACTCTCTCCAAAGTTATCAAAAGGATATTAGCTATGCAAAAAGAAAGGGAATGCTCAAGAAAGCATATTCAAAAAAAGGGAAGAGAAAGATAGCCCATATCCAAGGAAAAGAATAAAGGAGAGAGATGGTCCATGAAAAGGAGTTAATACACTATCCACCAAAAAAATATCCACACACAGGCACATCTTGATCAAGGTTTATGACTTGTTTCTCCTTTGGATCCGGTTCTTGACTTAGCAAAATATGAGAAACAAGTGTGCCTTCAATTTCCCCATATCTACAGCTCCACCAAAACAAACCTTTAAGAGTAGGATGAGAAAGAAAGGCCCAATAAAAGCCTTGGTGAGGAATCAAACACAATGAGCGATCCGAGAGATCATTCGAACAAAACCTCCGGATTGACGATTGAACAAAAGGAATGAGAAAAATTGGTGCTCACAAAGCCATTCTGACTCTCAACCGCCAAAGATGAGGTAAAGCTATACGCCCCATAGGAGTAAGGTTAAAGGTAGGATCAATGCCAATTTATTCAAAATTATGGTAAGAACACCTAGTTGAGCCTATGGTATAAGTTGGAAATGCAACATTGCAGCAACTCCTGATCAACAACCTAAGTCTAGTACTTCACTCGAGATGAGTGAAGGGCTAGCTTGAGGGAGTTATTGACGGTCCTTAAATGCCAAATTTGACAATCAACCATACTCATAAATAAAGGAAAACTATTCACCTTACTCACATATCTATATCACTAACCTAGTTCCATAGTTGTTTTGGACAATAAGCCATTTTAGGGATGCAAGTCCAGAATAAGAAGAAAACACGTAGAAGACATGATAGAAAAGGATAGAAGATCATATCCAGCATCACACTTATAAAGAGGGCCCACCAAATACAGAAAACCACCTTACCAAGGAGCAAATCACCAAAGATCAGCACAAGGACCCACATGTCAGCCCACCATCCGAAGGCGGTGGCCAGAGGGCCCACCTGGGGTTTGGTCGAACCCTAGGGTCGGCCGAACCTGGACAGGGCCCTATCCAGGTGCGCTTTGGCGGGAGATCTGATCTTATCCTCCCAAGGTCGATTGTCGAAGTTTCCATACAGAAGGATGGTTGGAACCGCCCTTGGAAGGTATAAAAGGAGGAGGAGCCCTCTCATTCAACACACACCACAACTTGAAGCCTCTCTTCCTCTCTCACCTTGTGACTTGTAATCCTTAGGCTAGTGGAGCTGGGCTAGAACTTCTCTTAGCGAGTGCTAGTCATCCTCGAGGTCGTTGAGCAATCCTCGGCCTCTGGTATGGAATTGTATTCGACTTGTCAGTATCTTATTCATAATTTAGAGTTCAGTCATGGTTGTTATACTATCTAGACAGTTTTTCATACCATACCTTGCTTTATCACAAGTTATCCAATATTTGCGGTTAGGCTAGATTAACTAAGTAAGGATATTGGTTTGTTGTGCCTTTGGGCTTAACTTAGCGCTTTACTTGTCCATCTGAAGAGTGGGAGACCCGGAGGCGCTATGGTAGTGACCTCATACACGAGTGTGGTGCCCGGGTATGCAGGATCCTTTGGATATGAACATGCCCCATGGTGTTGTAGGGGTAGACGGCAGGTGGTGACAGCCCTGTCCGTCTGCTACGATAGTTTTGCCATGGTTAGTGCACTCCCCCACATTCGGGTATGGTGTAGGAGTTCTAAAAGATGTAACTGGACTGGTTGTACACCGGTGCGGGACATTCTCTCTAATATCTAGAACCTCTGAGCCCTAACCATGTTAACCCTTGCTTGTATGAATAGGTTCTATTAGGACCTTGTTTGTATGCCTATGCTCCCGCTAACCTTTAGTTTATTTGTTATTCTTTATCCTGGAGATTGGCTTGAGTGTGTGTATTATATTACCCACATCTATCATTTATCATGACTTACCTCTATATGAAATATAGTCTATAGCTTAATCATTTTGTCCTGATTATGTACCTAGTAAACTCTATTACACCATGCCATCCTACGGGAAAATATAAATAACGATACACGAATACTCTCTTGGTGAAATGCTACAACGGTACATCCTTGCACTTGCGGATTTACTCTATAATCATTAAGACATACCACCACGACATTTTTGGTGTTGTTGCCAAGAACTAACAATTCTGGTAGCAACGTTAAGAAATGCCAACACTGCATTCGTATCTCTCGTGATGTGACTTTTGTTGAGCATCATCCTTTCTTCTATAATCCTTCTACCCAGCCCTCATGTTCTCCCACAGAGTCCACCTCCTTTTTGTGTCTCCCCCCATTTCATCTAGTGATGATGTCTCTCTACCCGCTGCACCTGGGACAACACCTTTCTGGACCTTCACTTTGTATCACACCTCCTTATGACTTTTCTCCACAACCCCCACACCCACCTCCTCCAGTTGTGCCTTCTAAACCACCAATCACACATGCCTATACTCGTAGTCCAATCTCTCACAGTCCTGATTATTGATGAGTCTCATGTTGTTTCTAATGAGCCACAGGTTGGTTCAAGATATAATCTATGGTATCATGCTACTCTTAGCCCTGCTGATAAGTTTGGTTTCCCACTTGTAATTGCTGTTTTTTCTGAGCCATGTACATATCAAGAGGCCTCTACTATTCCGGAATGGCAGCCCTCAATTACTGAGGAGCTTGCTGCCCTTGATCACACAGGAACATGGGATGTTGTTCCATTACCGTCTCATGCAGTACCTATACATCTAAGTGGGTATTTAAAATTAAGATCTAGTCAAATGATTCAGTTGAGAGATATAAATCACGTCTTGTTGCTCGAGGTTTTAAGTAGATTCAAGGCCTTGATTATGATGAGACATTTGCTCATGTTGCTCATATGACTATTGTCCGTACTATGATTGCAGTAGCTGCAACTTGCTCCTGGACTATCTCTCGGAAGGATGTAAAAAAATGACTTTCTTCATGGTGATTTGCATGAGGAAGTTTGTATGCAGCCTCCTCGGGGTGTCGATGCTCCTTCACGGTATGTCTGTCATCTTCGTCGTGCTTTATTTGGCCTCAAACAAGCTCCTTGTGCTTGGTTTGAGGCTTTGTATTTGTGATTCGGGCTGCTGGTTTCCACCTAGTGATCATGATCCTGCATTATTAAATATTTATCCATCTACCTACACGGGGATGTATTTTGCTTCTTCTATATATGTTGATGATATGTTAATTACAGGAGATGATTAGGAACACATTTCTCATGTGAAGAAGCAACTTAGTGAGCAATTTCAAATATCTGACTTAGGTCCTCTCAGCTATTTCTCAATGCAAATACATACATAATCTTAGCACTCAGGTAACACTGATAATTGGACTGCTGCAACACTATGGATCTTCATTTGCAGCTTCGTCCTATCCATGGTACACCACTTGAGGATTCTTCTCAGTATCGGCATATTGTTGGTAGCCTTGTATACCTCACTGTTACCCGATCCGATATTGCATATGCAGTCCACATTCTAAGTCAGTTTATGAGTGCTCCTACTTCCGTTCATTTTGGACATTTAGTTGTGTGCTGAGATACTTAAGAGTGACATCATCTTAGTGTTTATTGTATGCTTGTGATAGTCCACTTCAACTTCATGCTTATTCCGACTCCACTTGGGCAAGTGACCCAATGGATCATCGCTCTATCACAGGCTATTTCGTTCTTCCTGGTTCTTCTCTTGCATGGAAGTCTAAGAAGCAAGCAGCCATGTCTCATTCTAGTATAGAGGCAGAACTTTGAGCACTTGCGACCACTACTTCAGAGATTGTATGGCTTCGATGGTTGTTGGCTGATTTTGGTATATCTTGTGGTGCCCCCACACCTTTGCTTTGTGACAATACCAGCGCCATACATATTGCCAATGACCTTGTGAAATAGTATATTAGCGTTGATGTTTGCTTCACTCAGTCTCATTGATCATAGAAAACAATTGTTCTTAGGTACTTGCCTTAGAACTGTAGATGGCTGATTTTTTTCACTAAAGAACAAACTCGAGAGCGGCGTGAGCTTCATTTACTCAAATTCAATGCTTCAGATCCTCCACTTCCACCTTGAGTTTGAAGCGGGGTGTTAAAGCCCATAATATTATGGGCCCATATGGCCCATAAGGTCACCTACATACTGCTATCTCCACTAATGGAGATCTCATCTTCTCAAATCCCTAAGGTTAGTAACAATGTCAACTAGGAGCTTGAGTCCTTGAGCATGCTTACCCTCACGATGCTAGCAAGGTAAAGCTGCAGCATGCTGCTCACAGATCATTGTAGTGCATTGAAACAGGGCATCATGGTACCTACACAAGGCATGCATGAGTTTCAGGAATTCTGGTTTAACAATTATTAACATCATATAGCATGTTCAGGGACAAGGTTGCTATTAGCAGTGTGAGAGGAGAAAAGGAGGCTAGGGAAGCAGTTCCTGACCTTGATGGTTGCAGTTCCATTCTCATGGACAAGAGGGTGGATATCCTCAGAGTCTTCATATGAATTCCAGAAACCGAAGCATATTAAATATAAAAAACATTGGACAAAACATGATAGCTAAGGCTGAAGGATATGAAGATGAATTACCTGCAACGCACTACTCTCCATATCGTTTTTTTACTAACTCAATAGTTCAAATGTTTTACCTATTCCAGTAACATAAAAGATGGATGGATGGAACCAGATGGATGGAAGCAGAAACAAAAAGTTTTTGTTCAGGAATGTACAGTCATAACTGAACTTTAAGATGCCACGGAAAAAAAAGAACTTGTTTCAGAAACACTGACATTACTGAGTACTGAGTACTTATGCTGCATTTCTGAATTAAACAGAACACAACTGAATTAAGATAGCTATGATGCCAACAGCTCCAAGAAGCAATGTAGCATAAGTGCAAAAGCAAAATCAAACTCCTGAGAATTGTAAAATCTAGATATGATAATGTTCATATTACCATGAAGAGCCTTGTTTAGTACTGTTTCATGAGGGCAATGTTTACTTGCTAATCCATTTTACCATGCTAGCACTATAAGGTACCTCTCTCTACCATTGATATGTTCCAAATAATCCCATGCATGTGACCATTAGATAGTCAAATTAATCCATGATAAGGGCCAATCAAACTAAACCATGATGAGGGCTTCAGAGTTTAACTTTGCTTCAAACATGGAAGCTATCACAACAGAACCATGGACTCAGACAATCTGGCAAACACCATGTGGGAACAATAAACTGAAAAAAAAAATCACCCACACCAAACTCAGCTAACAGGGACCTACCCCATACAGTTGCACAGGATTGCAGCTACTCATATTTGAAGCAAAGTGAATGATTCAGGCGTTCCCAATCTGCAGCAAATTGGTATTTAAAGGTGAGATGCTCCAGAGACTCCTATGTACCATTTCCACATAGGGCAGATTTGTAATCTTGGAGAATCATGTTTCTGCTTTTGAGAACCTCCCTTGTGCTTAATCTATCTTTTTAAAAGCAACCAAAAATACGTTATGTTTTACATGACTTTGTAAGCTTTTGAATAGGAGTAATAGGGTGTGCCCCGTATATATAGATCCCTCAGATACTGCTATATCAGTAAGCATACTTTGCAAATCAATGAATTGGTTATAGGCTTCATCTGAGAGAGGGATTTTGCAAAACATGTGTATATGATTGCTCTGACTTGCCTTATGTAGTTGTATCTTCTTGTTTGCATAGGAATATAGCTTTGGGAATTTCAACTTTTGAATATTACCATTCCACATATCATCTGGAAGGTAATTTGACTTGCCTGATTTAACTATACTTTCATGGTAGACATTAGGAAGACTAAAGGAAAAAATATCATATCATGGTAAAAATCACTTAACAACGTAATTGTAGGGCTATTTTGTTGTGTATTTCCTCACATTAAGTGTCGACGTCGCCCTTCTGAACAAGGCCAGAGCGAATATCAGAGGGTAGATGAGTAGTGGTCGAGCTTGTACGTGACTACGTGAGGACGCTTACTGGAGCCGTGGTGTCAACCTGCAGCACGGATCGGGTGAGGCAGCCGTGTTAAACTCACACCTTGACATGGTGTGCTGACTTTTCAAGTCACGAAAGCGCAGCCTAACCTATGATTCATCCGTACATAAGCAAGATTAAGAGTACCTTTTGGGGTGAAAGGGCCTATAGCCTAGTGGTTACAAGAGGCTCATTAGCGGGAGCAAATTTTTTAGGATTTAACGGTGTTGTGCTTCCAGTGGTAGGCGATGTTCCCGTCAACACCGAGATGTCTGTGATGACTTTATCAATCTCGAGAATTTGCCGGCTCAGTCTTCAAAGATGCTCATAGGGGTAGGATTTGCGTACGTGTGTTTATAGACCTGAGTATGCGTGCGTTGTGATTGTCGGAGTTGTACTGTGTACTAAAAAAAGTACCTTTTGGGTTAGCAAAAGCTAGCACACGGCTGATGGCGCCGGTGCAGAGCTACGACCTTCCGGGGTGTGTTGCCCCCCGTGGGTGGGAATCGGGTTGACGGGGCCTATGAATTACCTTACATGTTTCAACTCTTTAAAATGTGATTACTTCCTTATGTATGATCAGTTTTCAATTCCTTTCGCACCACTGTACTTCTTACAATGAGGTCTATAGAACTTGATCCATCATGCATATGTTTAAAAATAGTTTTGAGAAAAAGTCTGTTTTACCTCCTGAACTTCTCACCAAATCTGAAAAACAATCCCCAACTCAACCAGAAATTTTGCATACCTTGACTATCAAAAAAAGATAAACTACCACTTGACCAGGTCAAACATATTTCGCAGGTGGTTTTGCTTATGTGCAATAGGGTGCACAAGTCGGAGTCCAGCTCATTAAACGCGTGGCAGTTAACCCCACTTGTCAAGAATTCATCCCTTCCCCCTCTGCCTCTTCCCTCCCTCCGTCTCTCCTACGCTGAAAGCCTCCTCCTCGGGCTGCGCCGAGGCGCCGGTACTGCCGAGGAGGAGGGTCCCGAGCGCAACGCAGAACCCGATCACGATGGCCTCGTTGCTGCGCGTCGTGCTACACCATGCCTGGCTCTCAGCCGCCGCCTGCCGCAGCTGCTCCACGAGCTCCACTGCACGGCGCTGGCTGCCTGCAACTCCACCTCACTGTCACCCAGCATGTGCACCGCGGCGGAGGAGCTCAAGGAGCACCCGCGCTGTTAGACCTGGGATCACGGGACTACGCACATGGCATAGAATAGTTTGGAATAAGGGATGGGGCATGTCCCATATGTTATATCTATTGTAAAGTACTTGGATACGAGTAGGACTAGTTGGAATATAAGGAAACTACCCGAGTAGTACTCGGGTAGGACTCCTAAGCTTGTATTCGGCTAGGATATCTGTAACCCTATCCTCCCAGACTATATAAGGGCGAGTAGGGACTCCCTCCAGAGCAATCTATATCTAAGACAATACAAAACACCACACAGGACGTAGGGTATTACGCACATCGTGGTCTGAAGCTATCTAAGTCTTTGTGTTCCTTGCACCTTCGAGTTTCTGATCTCGGCGACACTCTACCTACAACCTACCACCTCGAGGATATCCCTCAGTGGGCTTGGCAGTAAAACACCAACAGCTGGCGCACCAGGTAGGGGTAGTCATCAATGATCGCCAGGCAAACTCGATGGCGATGTTCAACTTCATCAGCGCCGCGCTCGATGAGGGCACAACCTTCACCTTTGGTTCGTGGGTCTGTGTCGCCAATGGCGCAGGCAACTTCCATCGACATCTAGTCGACAACGCGAAGCCATAGGCTCTAGCAGCAACCCCACGCAGCGATCTCAATGAGTTCATCGGCAACCTCAACGGGATGTTGCTCCCTGATCTAGGTAGGAGATTGAGGAGGAGTCCATCTTCAACACGACTTCAACTCGTGCTGCACTAGGACTCCTCAGATCGGATCTGACTCGATCGAAGGATCAGAGTACCCGGTTCCCGTTCAAGGGCTACATAATTCGGCCACTGTTTACCAGGAGGCCATGCAATCCGAGTCCCTCTCCGCATTGGAGGAGGACTTAGATCGCCTACTCAATATCAGGGAAGAGGATGCCACCACATGTCGGGAGGCTCCCATCTTTGATAAGTACTTAGATTCAGATGATGACTCCAAATCCTTCGTGGGTATTCATCTGGGTCTAACTGTAACATTCAGGTAATTAGAAATATAGACACTAGACTCTAGTGTGAAGTAGGTATGCTTGCTATGATATATGTGGGTAGTACAAAAGACTAGGGGTATATTTGTAATTTCTATAAAATATAGGTCCTTGAGTGTAAATTGGATGAAATGGAAGATAGCATTAAAACCTCGGAGAAATTAAATACTAGGTGTCAAATTTATAATACTATGAGAGAAAGTGTAAAAGGTCGATTAAAATCTAAAGAATTAAGCCTTTAAGTAAGAACAGGGGCCTAAATGCAAATAAAACAAAAATCATAGGGTCTTTTATGTAAAATAGTTGATGTGTAAAAGTAATTTTCATGTTTACTTGAGGGCTAACATGTAAGATTACAAGTCATCATGACATTCCATGAACATTTGCAAATGTATCAAAAATTTGATCAAATCCCCTTTGGTAAGGACAAAGGTAATTCAAATTCCACCTTTGTTCAAAATTTAACATGTAAAGCTGCAAAATTTGAGTTCTTGTTGTCGACCGAAACCCACCGGCGAGCAACGACAGGCAACACGTGGAGCCGGGAGGCTTCCGGGACGGCTGGCGGGCCCCGGTCCCTCGGTCAATGGCCCAGCGATCTGGCGCACACCCTGGTTTGGAGTCGCTAGGCGTGCCACCTGATCCTGTACCTGATCAGGAAGGTGTGATTCGTGAAATTCCTGTAAGCACAGATACTTGTAAAGGTTAGTCCGAGCCGTGATCGGCTCATCACTCCTCCCCGGTATCGGCTGTAAAGAGCCGATTGCATCAATACCGGATCGAACCTTCGGGTCAAATAACATATGTAAACAATAATGAGATGAAACTTGCTTTATAGATATCGATCTAATCCAATCCACGATAACTAAGCCCTCACTACACGATCGGAACATCCTACACGTGATTGAGCCTAACGAATACGCAAAGCATCAGAGCAAACAACCTAAACAGAGACCCTAAAAACAGCTAAAGAGCCGATTCCTAAGGAATCCTCTACCCAGGCTAAGATCCGATACTAACATACTGCCGGAACCTTCAACCCGTTTGCAAGGCCTAATCATGCACATATTGAGCTAAATCCCTAATAAATAGAACCTAGCCATAACAGATCGGATCTATCAACATGAACAAAGCAAGGTGCGACCATTGTATCCATAATCGGGCACAATGATCGCGGAGCGCGCAAGAACAATGAACAGAACATGATCATGATACAAATAAAATAACATTACTCTATGCGTGCTATGATAACTAATGCTACTCGCCATCTACAAGGCTTCAGAACGAGCAACACATGAAGTAAACAGGCAAGAGTAATGCGCCCCCGATCACGCAAAGCGTGATCCGGGGGCCACATGGCACTTACCCGATGGAAAACCCTGGAACAGGGGTGGCGATGCGCCGCGAGTTGTTGATGAATGAATCTCTCTTTCTTGTTTATTCGTGGTACATATTTATAGTCCGTAGACTTGCCCTCTTTAACTAACCCTAACCAAACACAACACGAATCCTAACTGCCTAAACCTGAGTTTACACGGCCTTACTGGCCCCAAACACTTGTACGGGAACCAATCTGTAATCGTGCCGAAACCTTCTCCTAGGCCCATCTTGCTCCTTGGCCCACTTCTGGCCCGTCCAGAATATGGCGATAACACATGCCCCCCTGGTTTCGGCGATGGTAATTCCGAAATCATCTATTTTAAAACCACCTTGACCCTTCGGCTTCCGATCCGTATATGCCTTTTCGACTTCCAACCGATATGACCGCCCTGTACCAATCTCCTCAGGAACTGTCATGATGCCGATTCACCTTACCCCTTGATTTACCTTTATAAACTTACCCACGGCAACTTCCCCAGTCATCCTTTTTCTACGGCCATACCAATTACACTCCTCCTCTTCTTCCACCATGGCTTCTTCTTCCTCTGCCTCCTCCACCATTTCTTATGAATCCGAGTCCTCTCGAGAGCCAACTCCGGAATACGATCCGATCGCCGCCTACGAGGTCCGTGCCCCCCTGCATTGGGATGCAGAGGAGTGGAACTTCCATTACCAGTCAGAAGATGATGATTCCCTGACTGATGGCGAGGATCTTGCACTCCTCCTCGGGGTCGAGCTGGAGGAAGATGAAGACGACGCATCTTGGGGGGAAGACCTTTCTTCCTTGGAGGAAAGAGCCGATTCCTCCTCCTCCGAAGAAGATCCGATGGCAAGTACCTTCCTTCTTGGCAGGTCATCGGACGATACTTCCGACGGCAGCGCAGGAGCCGAAGATGATGACAGCTTCACCAGTGACGGTAGCGGAGACGACGACGACGGCAGCGATAACGGTGACAGTGGCCCTAGCATTGCTCCGCCGCCCAAGCGCCGCAAGACCTCTGGCGTGTACTGGTGGTAGATCGTAGTATCCCCATTAGGCCACCTTTAGGAGTAGTTAGCTCCTCTTTTGTATTTACTACCCCGCTGTGAATAAAATCTACCTTTGTATCAGCAATTCTTCTTATGCGCAATAATCTGTTTAAGAGCCGATGGCAACGCATCGGCCTTGGAATATACCGATCCGGATCTGAAGTAACCTTTCAATTTACTTTACCCTTCCGCTGGCCTTTCTCCTGACACAAATCTCTGAAGATTCTAGGATCCAGATCAACTCCGATCTCCTTTGCTCACAAACCCTAGCCACAAGATCCTCCCCGGTCCTTGAGACACATATCCGATCTTGCGCCGCCAAACCTAGATCCGCCCTCCAGGATCTCGATTCAGGATTCTCGATGGCAGAGTCTTCGCGCACCGCCGCCGCCGTTTTCGGTCTGAAGGTGAACTCCGACCCCCATTAATTTAACACAGTATCTGCAAGTTTTACTGCGCGGTTAATTAATTCCTCCCTCGGCGATCTTGTTTTTCTTGGGGGTTTTTTCAGGCTTCCGATATCTTCTTGCCGTACCCTTCTTCCCCCAACTCTTTCTGCCTTGGGCCTCGTTCCTATGAGAAACCCATAGATTTGATTTCTTATGAAGCCAATCGAATCCCCTTTGTGAGTCAGGATATAGACCTAGAATCTTGGTCGGACAGCCTCCGCGCTTGGCCAAATCCCCCTAAAAACTGGATAGTTTGGTACAACAGAGTAGCGAGCGCTTACCAGCCCTTATGGGAATCCATCGGGATAGCCGATGCTCTATCTCTGTCCCTCTCTCCCCTCGAAAAAGATGAGAGCCTTCTGAAGACCATCGGCTATTTCTGGTCTGACGCCTTGAATTGTTTTCTCTTCGGGCACAGCCCGTTAGCACCAACATTGCTAGACGTTATGATGATTACCGGCTTGGACATATCATCAGCCTGCCCTTCTGCTTACAGCCTCCCTGTAGTCCCTTATAAACTGTCTTCCAAAACCGAGTGCACTAACTGGAGCACATACCTGAGCCAACACCAGAAAAGCAAGGGCCCTGAATCGGAGAAGGAGCACACAGCCTTTCTGAACCTATGGCTCGAACATTTCCTCTTCTGTGGCCCTTCCCTCGCCCCAACCAAGAACTACCTCTCCTTGGCTTATGAGCTAGCCAGGGGTCAATCTGTTGGCCTTGGTAGACTATTTCTCGGGGAACTTTACAGATATCTCCATTTGATGACTTCCAGCCTTCTTTCTCAGAAGAAAATCAGAACCGGTGGCCCATGGTGGTTCATCTAATTGTGGGCTCGTCTTTATTTTCAAAGTTCTGACCCTGATTTCCCTTCCTTAGTCGGCAATTCCTTCCCTGATCTAAATGGGAGACAGATTAGGTGCACTAGTTTCGGGCAGGCCTTGTACAGTCTCCCTGGCGGGAAACTAAATCCTTTAGATGCTTCCCGTTGGTTCAAGATTTTCTACAAAGGCCTTGACAACCCAAACTTCCTTCCTTATGCCGATTCTGAGCTCTTCGAGAACCCGACTACCTTCCGATTAGCCGATATTTCCTATGATGCCGATACTAGGCGCCTTTACTCCATCATGGTTCGGCCCTGTCTTCTCCCAGTTGGCATGAGTACCTCTAACCGGGTCCTCAAGCCTGGTTATGAGTTTTACCAGCCGGTCGTAGCAGCCCGGTAGTTTGGTCTTGCGCAGGTGCCTCCCCACTTCCTTCTCCACCTGTTGACATCAAACAGGGTGGACCTTCCTGACGCCTTGACCACCCACAGGTGCTATAGCCTGTTCACAGACCTCCCCTTATCTGTCCCTGCCAATCTTTCCTTTACTTCTTCGGCCGTCGACTTTGAGGGATGGTGGTCGATGTGGAAAACTCACATTTTCCGAAGAGCTCTGGGCCCGATGCTGCAGCAGATCCATCCTGAGTATGATATTCCCGCGGAGAGGTACCGCCTTTTGATTGACGTCTCTTCTTTTAACTTTTACTAGACCCCTCCTGAATCCATTTTCTGTTTCTGCAGCAAGAAGACGGCCCAGAGCCGATGAACGATGATGGATCGCCCTTTTGCTTCCTGGCGGTTGCTCCTGTGGTTCTCTTCGGCAAGAGTGTGCCTCCTCCTTCAAAAAGCGTGATGCAGATTCATCCGAGAACCGTCAAGTTGACCCCCAAGCGAAAGCGACTTTTAGAAGCTGTTGCCCCCCGGGCTCGCGCTAAGACGAGGAAGATTCTTGTCAGAAAGGTCCGGAAGGAAGCTACGCCGTCTTCCCCTATTCCGTCATCTCCAGTCACTAACCAGGTTTGGCCCCTCCTCTTTGCAGTCGGACTTTTATTCATGTCTTCCTTAACGGTGTTCTCTTCTCTTGTAGCCTGCCGTTGTAGAAGTCTCCAGCGGAGAGGAGCCCCCATGCCAGAAGGGCTCATCTTCGGAGGTGCCAGAGGACGTGGATGCGCCCATCAGGGCCTTGATCACTCTCCGTGATCCTGGCGCAACAGTCTTGGAGGATCCTTCCGCATCGGCTGTTATCCCAACTGCCTCACCAAGCCCGCAGGCGCCGATCGTGACTTCATCTCCTGCTAGCCCCTGTTTGGAAGGACCCTCTACTGCCTCAGCCATTGCCGATTCCCCTGCACGAGAGGTACGTCCCGCGAAGCCGACCGCCATCTCATCGGATGTCCCTCTCGCAGAGCCGACTGTTGCCCCGTCGGCTGTCGCCTCTTCTTCCGGAGGTGCGGTTCATACAGCCTCTGCCGCCATCGTTCATCCTTTGGAAAGGACGCACCCCCGGGAGCCGATTGTCCCTTTGTTGGCCATCGCTACCTCCTTCTCAGGACAGGTATGGCTTTCTCTTATCCATCGCAATTGCTTTGGTCTTCTCCCGCGATGCCTTGCTTACCCTCTTTTCCTTCAGAACCTAGATCTTTCAGAACTCCTTGCGTTTGATCCTGCCACGATTGGGTCGACCATATTGGAAGCCGATGACTCTCCCTCGGGCCTGACCAGCACTGCCGATCGGCTCCTCCGCGTGAAGGATCTTCTGTCGGGTCCGATCTCCATCCTGATTCAAGATTCCAGTGCAATTAAACAGATCCTTGATGAGGTCAGTTCCCAGCTCCCTGTGAGCCTCCAGGCCAAGCTCTTGCCGGCCGGATACCTTTCTTCCTTCCAAGCAAAAGTGGCAGAAGCTCGCCGCAGGATCGAGACTCGGCATTCCCAATCACTCCTAAGGACCATCATCGCTGAGATGTGTCAGTCAATCAACAAGAAGAAGGCCGCACTCGACGCAAAGGTCGACGCATCTGCTTCTGCCCATCGGCTTCGCCTCTTGGAGAAAGAACTGGAAGATCTTGAAGCCAAAGTCCGGGCCACCAAGCAGCGCATCCAGGAGGAGAAGGATCTCATTGCGGGTTCTGAGCAGGAGGCAGAAGCTTTGACTTCCGAGCTGAGGACGGACTTGGCCGAGCTGAGCAACTTGAGCAAACAAGTGGTGCCGGGGGTGGACGAAGAGGATGAAGCGGTACTTGCTGAGGTCGACCGTATCCGCCTTGATGCTATCGCTGCTATAGACGCTTTCCTTCAGTAGTCCTGTTTAAGATAAACTTTGTACCTTTATGTAGTGAACCCACTGTGTTTTCATGTAGTGAACCTAGAGTCGATGGCGACACATCGGCTGTCTGATAATTTATGATGCTTGATTGCCATAAGCAAAACTTCTAAAAGTCGATGGCACCGCATCGGCTGTTCTAATCCTTTCTATTAGCATACGGGCTGATCAACGCTTATCGGCCTTTTCCGGTTTCCTGTCTTGCCAACGCCAACGTCGTTGATTCAGCCTTCGCCCCCCTTCTTAGCCTGCTGGTTGCATCGGCTTCTTGCCTGATGGGTGCCATCGGCTTCACTGTTCGTTAGCCCACATACTTGGGAAGTATTTCTTTAGGTGTTGGCCGTTGACTGCTACTGGAAATTTGACGCCGTCCAATTCTTCGAGCATGTATGCGTTCCCGGGTAGGACCTGGTCAACCCTGTACGGTCCGTGCCAGTTTGGGGACCACTTGCCATACGCTGCGTCTTTGGTTCCCAACGGTAATACTGCTTCCCAAACCAAGTCTCCTACCTGAAATTCCTTTGGCTTGACCTTTTTATTATATGCACGGGCTACTTTAGCCTTATTCTCCTTAATCTTCTCTAGTGACCATAACCTGAGTTCCGTGAGGTCCTCCACATTATCACTCATCAGAGTAGCATATTCTTCAGCGGATAGGTCATTCTGGAATTCTATGCGCCTGGACCCGGCTGTAACCTCCCACGGTAACACGGCTTCCTGCCCGTAGACCAAATGATAAGGGGAAGTTTTTGTCGCCCCATGACAAGATATACGGTATGCCCATAATGCTTCTGACAAGACTTCGTGCCAGCGTCTAGGATATTCATCGATCTTCCTCTTAATCAATTTGATAAGGCTCTGATTGGATGCTTCAGCTTGCCCATTTGCCTGGGCGTAATAAGGAGATGACCTAATCAGCTTGATACCCATATCAGCAACAAACTTCTTGAATTCTTCTGAAATAAAAACCGAGCCACCGTCCGTTGTTATAGTTTGTGGGATCCCAAATCTGTGAATAACATGTTCCTTGACGAACTGAATCACATCTTTGGATGCTACTGACTTCATTGGGACGGCTTCTACCCATTTGGTGAAATAATCTGTGATAGCTAAAATGAACTGGTGACCCTTGCTAGACGGAGGATTGATTTTGCCGATCATATCCATGCCCCAGCCTCTGAACGGCCACGGTTTAACAATGGGATTCATTACGGACGCTGGCACCGTCTGGATTTTTCCGAACTTCTAGCATGCTTGACATCCTTTATAATACTTAAAACAATCTTCAAGCATAGTGGGCCAGTAGTATCCTGACCGCCTGATTAGCCACTTCATCTTGTGAGCTGACTGATGAGTCCCGCACGTTCCTTCGTGAACTTCATGCAGGAGCCGATTGGACTCGGTCGGCCCTAGACATTTGAGCAACAGCCCCTCCAAGGTCCTGTAAAACATATCATCTCCTATCAGGACGTACCTTATGGCTTTATATCATATCTTCCTGGGTGCCCCCCGAGCCGAATCCTTCAAGTAGTTGAAGATATCGGCTCTCCAATCTCCCTGATCTAGGAAATACACCTGATGTCTTAACCCATCGGCTTTGTATCCTGAAGCCAGCTGCGCGAGATCATTGGCCTCTACATTCCGAGCTCTAGGTATCCAACAAAAATTTATATACCTGAACTGGGCTATCAGTTCCTGGCATTGCATCCACAACGGAAACAATAGCTCACTTTCACACCTGTAGTCCTCTGTGAGTTGGGAGATTACCAATTTAGAGTCTCCGAAGACCTCTACGGCTTCAGCTCCGGCCTCCAGAAGCAATTCCATGCCTTTACACACCGCCTCATACACTGCAAGGTTATTAGTACAAGTGGCAGGTAACCTAATTGAGAAAGAGTATGTTGCCCCCCGAGGCGATACCAGCAAGATGCCGATTCCACATCCATCTCCACAGGCGGATCCGTCGAAATACATAGCCCAGGCTCGTATGGAAAGCGCTGCTATGTTGGTATTAACCCTCTCAGCAATGAGGTCTGCCAATGCTTGCCCTTTAACTGCCTTCGCGGGTTGATATCGGATGTCGAATTCTGATAATGCAAACATCCATTTTCCCAATCGGCCTTTCAACACAGGAGCCGATAGCATATGTTTTATAACATCCGATTTGCAGATGATAATTACCTCAGCCGATAGCAGGATGTGACGAAGCTTGGTGCATGTAAAAAATAAACAAAGGCAAAGTTTTTCCATGTCAGAGTACCTTGTTTCGGCGTCCAACATCCTTCTGCTGAGATAAAACACCACCCTCTCCTTGCCATCGTATAATTGTACTACCACCGAAGCAATTGAGGTGTCACCGACCGATAAATATATGTAAAATGGCCTGTCTTGCTGTGGTGGCACCAACACAGGTGGTCTCGACAAATATTCTTTGATTTCTTCGAATGCCCGTTGTTGTTCTGCCCCCCAGCGGAACTCTTCATTGGTTTTGATTTTTACCAATTCCATAAAGGGTTCAATCCGCCCAGATAAGTTAGAAATAAACCTCCTGACGAAGTTAATCTTACCAATAAGTTGCTGGAGTTCCTTCTTGTTAGTGGGTGGCACCATAGTACGCACGGCTTCCTGGCTTTTTAGCCCAATCTCTATTCCTCTTTCATGAACCAGGAAACCCAAGAACTGCCCAGCTGTTACACCAAAAGTGCATTTTTTCGGATTCATCCTGAGCCCGAATTTTCTGGTTCGTTCCAAAACTTGCCGTAGATCATCCACGTGCCCTTCGACTGATGCTGACTTTACCACGACATCATCGATGTAGATTTCTACCAGATTGCCAATTAGGTCGTGGAAGATGTGGTTCATGGCACGCTGATATGTTGCACCGGCATTTTTCAATCCGAAGGTCATAACCACGTACTCGAACAGCCCCACCGCTCCGGGTACTCTGAACGCCGTTTTGTGTATATCTTCGGGGGCCATAAAAATCTGATTGTACCCAGCATTACCATCCATGAAACTCAAAATCTTGTGGCCGGCAGCTGCATTGATTAATATTTCTGCAACAGGCATTGGATATTCATCTTTCGGAGTGGCCCTATTAAGATCCCTGAAATCCACGCAAACCTGCCACCGGCCATCTTTCTTTTGTACGGGTATGATGCTTGAAATCCATTCGGCATATCTGCAAGCCCTGATAAATCCGGCTTCTATCATTTTCTCTATTTCCTTTTTTACTTCGACCAAGACATCGGCTTTCATCTGACGTATCCTCTGTTGGAACGGTCGAAATCCACTTTTGAGAGGGAGCCGATGCTCCACTATGCTCCTATCGAGCCCAGGCATCTCTGTATAATCCCAGGCAAAGCAATCGGCGTATTCCTTCAATAGAGTTATCATCGGCTCTCGCAACGACGGATGCAATTTCTTACTAATGAACGTTGGTCGCGGCTTATCCCCGGGACCAATATCGATTTCTTCAAGTTCATCAGCCGATGTGAAGCCATATCCTAACTTCCCATCCTCCGTTAGATCAATGCTGCAGATAGGAAAAGAAGATAACAAAATGATTTCCAGCCGATCGTTAGTATCGGCCAATACACATATTTCATTATTTTCCAAGTTTTTATGAAAAGAATCAGGCCGACTGTCAGTGCTGGCCATCCCATGACAACTATGTAAAACACCTGTCACCAAAAATTCATTTTTTGGGGGCCGATTGCGCGAATCAGCCTCAATGGGTACATTATCGTGACGCTCTTCATGTAACTTTTCTATTCTGTAAGGCCAGTGGATAAGACCAGCCTTACTCCGTTTTTTGTAGCCTCGATGCGATCACACCCTTCTAAGCTTATCCCTGAAATTGGCTCTTGGTCCTCCGCATCCCAGATGCTCATGGCAGCATGCGAAATCTCAATTGAGTCGTCTGCCTGGACTACCTCCACTTCATCTCCATCCCATTGGATCAAACATTGATGCATTGTTGAGGGGATACAACAGTTGGTGTGGATCCAGTCCCTGCCGAGTAAGATATTGTAGGTGCTTTTGCTGTTGACGACGAAGAAGGAAGTCGGGACGGTCTTGCTCCCGATGGTGAGATCTACACTGAGGACACCCTGAGCTTCTGAAGTCTGCCCGTTAAAGTCACTTAACGTGACATTGGTCTTGATCAAGTCTCCGGTGGATCGCCCCAATCGGCGCAGAACTGAATATGGCATAATGTTGACTGCCGCTCCCGTATCCACCAGCATTTTATTAACGGGCTGACCATTGATATACCCTTTGAGATACAATGCCTTCAAGTGCTTGTAATTCTTGGCTTGCGGCTTCTCGAATATCACCGGCCGTGGTCCCAAATCAAGCTGGGCTACCGACGGCTCTTCATAGGTCCGGGCATGGAATTCTGCAGGAAGCACAAAAACCATGTGCGTATCAGCCGATACCTTCTTATCGGCTTTTGTTGACTTGGGTCGCCATTCTTTCCTTGAAGCGCGCGGTTTCTTTTCCTGCACATAATGAACCTGTTCTGCCAGATCTGGTCGCGCTTTCTTCAATGTCTCAATGTATCTGGCCTCAGCTTCCTCCAAGCTCCGTAGCCTCTGAACCCTACGCTTTTGTGAACGGTTTAGTCCATCCGGGCACCAACGTGGGCGATGAAACCTATCCTCCTCTTCATCTTCCCTTCGTGGTGATCGAACCCACTCTTGCTGATTTGGCGCAGGTCCTAACCGTCCGAAAACTGATTCCCTTGCCTCTGTCTTCATAGATCCACATTCTGGGCAGTCCCTAACAGTAGGCAGTCGGTTCATACCGGAATCCCAATAGTACCTAAAGAATGGGCAGTGCCAATGATCACGAGCATCCTCATGCTTCTTCAAACGCTTCCCGGTGCGATGCTCATATTCCTCATCTTCAGATTCCCGCCGGAGGCGCTGCTGGTACTGATACTCATATTTCCTGAGAAGATCAGAAGAAGTTGGACGTTGATTCCTTACATACCTTACTTGCTCTTCTGTGACATATCCTTTTTTCTCCCTTTGAGGCCGATTGCTGGAATCAGCCTCTTTATTGGTGCCTGGTATCGCGACTCCATCCCTGCCATGTTGATGCCGAGCACGAAGTCCAACTGTCGCCTTGCAGACCGATCATGATGTTCCACCATATTTACACCAGGAAAAGGCTGAGTGTCTACCTTCATGGCGGTCTGTCCCAAGATCAACCGGCCCTGTTCAATAGCCGATTGGATTTGCCGACGGAGCTCCTTGCAATCACTCGTGCCGTGAGTAAAGGAGTCATGCCATTTACAATATGATCTTCCTTTTAACTCCTGTGCCGTGGGAAGTTTATGTCCCTCTGGAAACTTCAACTGCTTTTCTTTTAGTAATAAGTCGAAAATTTGTTCGACTTTACTCACATCAAAGTCAAACCCTTTTGCAGGACCAGTTTGCTTCAGCCATTTACAAGGCACAGGATTTGCGCCACGAGCCCACTCAGCAACCGACACCTCCAGTTCTTCTTCCGAGTCATCGGCTTCTTCCGCGTTGGCTACCGCTACTTGACGCTTAAACTTATCTTGGTATAACTCGGGATGACGCTGCTCATATGTCGACAGTTTCTGGACCAGATGCGCCAAAGAGGTGAACTCCAGTTGAAAAGCCAGATCTCTGATCGGCTTTAATAATCCTACTGATGCCATTCGACAGCTTCTTTTTCTGAGATCCGTGTTGAATAACACCTGTTCTTCATCTCTCTGAAACGTCGAATAAACTCCGCTACGGTTTCTCCACGCTTTTGTCGGAGCTGCGCCAGATCGGCAATTCCTGCTTCCGCGGCTTCTGAATGATACTGAATATGAAATTTCTCCTCCAGCTGCTTCCAGGTGCGGATGGAGTCTGGACCTAATGACGTGTACCATCCAAAGGCTGGTCCTGTAAGCGATTGCGAGAAGAACCTTACTCGCAATGGATCTGATACAGAAATCATACCCAACTGAGCTAAATATCGGCTCACATGCTCGATGGAGCTAGATCCTTCTGCCCCACTGAATTTGGTGAACTCGGGGAGCCGATACTTGGGTGGTAACGGGATTAAATCATAATCTCCTGGATACGGCTTAGTATAGCCGATTTGCTCTCCTCTTTGGTAATATGCCGAACTGATCCCTTAGGATAGTGCTGATTTGCTCCGCTGTCTGCGACCTAGGGGCCGAGTGCATACTGTCATGACTCGGCCCGGTAGCGTAAGTTGCTAGCCATGCTTGTTTGTCCGCATCAGCACCAGAAACCCCTCCAATTGTCTTCTGTGCAGGACGTACCGGATTGTTACTGTCCGGTATATACGCACACACATAACCATGTGGGATCTCCTTGTGTGGCTCGCTGAAAAACTGGTGATCCGTGGGATCACCACCCTCTCTGTAAACTACATAAGCTGGAGCACCATGGGATTCTGCAGCTGCAAGTGTATAAGGCAACGGTGGTCTGGTTTGGAACGGCAATTCTCCCCTATGGCTCCCCAAGGTAGGTCCAGTTGGGGAATGTTGATGCTTCATAATCTCCTGGACCACACGCAGAGCCACGCGCTCGAAAGCATTAACCAAACTTTCCGAATGTCGGTGCAATGAATGAGCCACCGCATAATTCACTTCCTGACGTAGCGCTCTAGTACGATCTTCAGATGGAATAGATAAATCTACTCCATCAAGAGCACCTTCAGGTGAAAATCCCTTCCACCTGACACCATGGCTGCGAGTCCTTTCGAAAGAGCCGATGAGATCGGCTTCAAACTGAGTCTTGATTTCATCGTACTTCTGCTTATGTTCAGCAGAGAGTTCCTCGTAAGTGATCGGATCGTCCCTTATAAAAAAGACATCCTGCTGACCACTACTAACAGAGCCGACGAAGATGATGAAGTCGATGAAGAAGATGCAAACGCCGATGACGAAGTCGATGAAGATGGTGCAAACGCCGATGATGAAGTCGATGAAGATGGTCCCACCGGGCGTGCCAGATTGTGTTGTCGACCGAAACCCACCGGCGAGCAACGACAGGCAACACGAGGAGCCGGGAGGCTTCCGGGACGGCTGGCGGGCCCCGGTCCCTCGGTCGACGGCCCAGCGATCTGGCGCACACCCCTGGTTTGGAGTCGCTAGGCGTGCCACCTGATCCTGTACCTGATCAGGAAGGTGTGATTCGTGAAATTCCTGTAAGCACAGATACTTGTAAAGGTTAGTCCGAGCCGTGATCGGCTCATCACTCCTCCCCGGTATCGGCTGTAAAGAGCCGATTGCATCAATACCGGATCGGACCTTCGGGTCAAATAACATATGTAAACAATAATGAGATGAAACTTGCTTTACAGATATCGATCTAATCCAATCCACGATAACTAAGCCCTCACTACACGATCGGAACATCCTACACGTGATTGAGCCTAATGAATACGCAAAGCATCAGAGCAAACAACCTAAACAGAGACCTAAAAACAGCTAAAGAGCCGATTCCTAAGGAATCCTCTACCCAGGCTAAGATCCGATACTAACATACTGCTGGAACCTTCAACCCGTTTGCAAGGCCTAATCATGCACATATTGAGCTAAATCACTAATAATAGAAACTAGCCATAACAGATCGGATCTATCAACATGAACAAAGCAAGGTGCGACCATTGTATCCATAATCGGGCACAATGATCGCGGAGCGCGCAAGAACAATGAACAGAACATGATCATAATACAAATAAAATAACATTACTCTATGCGTGCTATGATAACTAATGCTACTCGCCATCTACAAGGCTTCAGAACGAGCAACACATGAAGTAAACAGGCAAGAGTAATGCGCCCCCGATCACGCAAAGCGTGATCAGGGGGCCACATGGCACTTACCCGATGGAAACCCTGGAACAGGGGTGGCGATGCGCCCGCGAGTTGTTGATGAATGAATCTCTCTTTCTTGTTTATTCGTGGTACATATTTATAGTCCGTAGACTTGCCCTCTTTAACTAACCCTAACCAAACACAACACGAATCCTAACTGCCTAAACCTGAGTTTACACGGCCTTACTGGCCCCAAACACTTGTACGGGAACCGATCTGTAATCGTGCCGAAACCTTCTCCTAGGCCCATCTTGCTCCTTGGCCCCACTTCTGGCCCGTCCAGAATATGGCGATACCAGTTCTTGAACTTGAGCCCTAAAATAATATTGTAGAGCTTGAAAAACTCTACAACTTTCCTTTTGGGCATTCCTTCATTTGACCTTGATATCAGTGAGAATTTTTAGTTTACTGAGAGGCCCTTGAACTTTCTGAAAATTTCAAACTAGTCCTTCGGTCCTGTTCCCTCTCTTCTTCTTCCTCTGCGCCCCTCTATCCTCTGCTCCTCTGCCTCCTCTGCTCTGCCACCGGTGCAGCTCCCCCGGCCGCCGCCGTGCAGGCCGCCGCCGTCCACCTCCTGCTTCTCCTCCTTCCACGCGTAGTCCTCTCCCCGAGCTGGCCCTATTCCCCTCTCGCTGTCCTGCCTTGCGCGCGCCACCGGTCTCCCAGAGCACCCGCCGGCCGCCCACCTCGCCGCCGCGGTAAATCACGCGCATGCTTGCCTATCTCCCTCTTCTGCTCAGCAACATCAGTAGCTTGTCTTGCTCCAATTGCACTGCTAGTCCCCCAGCTGCAAGCACCCGAGCCCAATTGCTTCCGCCGCCCGCTCCTTCCCTCCGGCGAAGTACTGGTCGCCGTGGGCAGCAGCCGTCGTCACCCATTGCCCCGCTAGCTCCCCCGCAAGCTTTCCCAGCCATCTTCCAATTCCCACCAAAGCACCCTCACCGACGATCACCGTCCGCCGCCCTCCTGCTCACCGTGGGCAGCTCGCTCCGAGCCTTCCCACGCCACCACAACCCCTCAGCCAGCACTACATCAACCCCGCGAAGCTCCCCGACCCATCAATTGGTCCCCTAGAGCACTACATCGATTTCCCGACGAGCTCCCGGTGATTTCCACTGCCGCCGCTTTCTGTTCACCGTGGAACACTTTCCTCCGGCCCTCCTCGACCTCAATTGTTTCCATCCCGAGCAATCCCCACCTCGCTCTGAAGCTCCTCGACTACTTTCCCGCCCCTCCCGACCACCGGAGCACCCTTTCTCGCCGTTCTTCCCCATCACCGGCCGCACTGTCTCCGTCGAGCCACCGCACAGCTCGCCCCGACCCGATTCCAGCCACCCACAGGTGCGCACTGACGTGGGTCGTGCTTCTCCACCCTTCCACCCTCGCCGCCGGCGATCGCCGTC